>NC_051445.1:28729151-28742194 GCF_001649575.2 Kryptolebias marmoratus
ACAACAGATCCCAGGAACAACATCAGACATCTCAGTCCAGAAATGTGCAGTTCTAGGCACAGCCAAGATACTGCGCAGAACCCTCAAGCTCCCAGGCCTCTGGTAGAGGACCCGAGCTCAGAGGATGAAACAAAGACCACCCGCGGAGGGTGAGAAGGGAAATTTTTTTTTTTATACAGTATGTGTGTGTGTGTGTGTAGAAACTGTACCAATTATGGAGGGAGAAAGGATCATTTTGATTTTTATGGTAGGGAGAAAACATCTAAAAAACACTGTGAAACATCCCCTTTTCTTTTATCAACAGTCCGTAAACGTCTAGGAAGTGAGGAGAGCAGCTGCTGGAGGTTTTGGAGGGGAATGTTGTTTTAGTTTTGGCTTATGGAAGATTCTAGCTGTTTAACAGTCCTGAGTCTTTGTTGAATTTTTGTGCTGGATGGGAGCATATGTTGTTCTAAAATCTGTCCATACTGTTTTGCGTTATTGGTGCCTTTCTAGATGTAAATGCTGCCAGAAGAACTAATGCACCCCCATACCATCAGTGAGGCAGGCTCTTAAACTGTGTTCTGATAACAGGCTATATGGTCCCTCTCCTCTTTAGTACGAAGAGTGTAGTATCTATGGTTATCTATGGTAAAAGAATTTCAAATATTGGTTAGTCTGACTATAGAACAGTTTTACACTTTGCTTCAGTCCTTTTGAAATGAGCTTTGGCCCAGAGAAGAGGGCAACATTTCTGGATGGTGTTGAAATCTCAAAATCTTGACCTTAAAGGTGAACTGAAATCAAATCTCAAAATATTGACATTTTGTGAATGTCATTTATTCAAACACATCCAACATTCCAGGGACACATTTTTCTGACCTAAAACTTAAATAACTTATTTTTAGCATTTTAGTTAATAGTTTCCAAAATGGGTGATTTGTGGGGCGGTGTTGCCATTCTGGGTTCACGACATGCCGTGTGCCCTGGCAGGCCCCTAAAAGAGAGCTGGAGAATGAAGAAGCCGCTACTGTCTGGTTGTTTAGTAGTGGAAATGGAAGAAGAGGCCTTTTTTCATTACAAAGAAATGCTGAAAGGCTTTGCAGGAGTAATGAATATACAAACATACCAGTATGAACCTGAACCGATGGCTGGATCTCTGGAATCAGATGAAAACTCTTCAGATTCAAATTCTGATTATCACAAGCACTGTCATGGCCGACAAAACAACACGCATAATGACAACGTTGGGAACGTGGCTAGGTGAGAACCAGTTACCTCCAGAGCACTGTCATGAAATCAATGCACAACACTGCAAATCAATAACACTGGCAGGAGAGAACTAGCATTGCTAACTCAAAGCTAACCTGATTCTGTCATAGTTTTGGTGTTTTGTTTGATTGTTCTGCTTTGTTTGTTTTGCTTTGGTTGTCTTTTAAGTTTCTGTGTTCATGTCTTGTCACTATTCACCTCCTCAGTGTTTTTCCATTCACGACTGCCACGCCCACCTCACCTGCTTCTCGTCTAGTCCACAGCTGCACCCAATAATCACCTCTCCCTCAGTCTTTTAAAACCGGTCTCTGTTCATCACGCTTCACTCGGTCATTCCTCTCGTTACCTCGCTCCATGCTCCATGCTCCATGCTCCATGCTCCATGCTCCATGCTCCATGCTCCATGCTCCATGCTCCATGCTCCATGCTCCATGCTCCATGCTCCGATTTTGTTTTTAGTTATCTTTGGTGCCACGCCAGCGCTTTGTTTTTGTGAGTCTTTACTTTATGAAATTACTTTTCATTTACGGATGTCTCGTCTGCGTTCTGGGTTTGCCTTCGTCTCCCCCCTCTTGACAGATTCTAACTCCTTTAAAACGTGAGTGCGCTTGAGAGTAGCATTTATGAACTCTCACACAAGAGTAAACTAATCAATAGCAGTTTCAGACTATGACATTTGTTTAATCACACATGGATTGTTTATATTTTTCATCAAAAACAAACTGCTCTGGATCACAAACTGATCTCAGGCTGTCGGCCTGTATCTGACAGTGCATGTTCATGTCTGAAGTAAGCTTCTCGTATCTCCTCTCCTTCTCTGTGGCAATGTCCTTCTTTCCATTTGCCTTTCTTTTAAAATTAAGAATAGTTAGAACTGCTCATGGCAAAAAGTCCTGCTCTTTTGGCGTGAAGCCAGTCAAACGCATTAATGAGGGTCGGAGCTTGCGGTGGCTCCTCCTTGAAGTTGTCCAAACCCAAGTTCTGATAGTAATTCCCACATTGGAGCTTATGGGTCCAAATCTGATATTTCAAAAAGCCAAAAAATGAAACTCCAGTGGTATTTTCTGGCTGGTTTGAACAATTAATTCAGACAAAACTGAACTATGTTGTACAATTATTCATCCACTCACTGATAAATGTCTGAATTCTTGTGAACCTCAGCGGCTCTGTGGACGTCACACGTCAGGGGTGTCACAGAAAAGCTAAAAACACCTGAGTGGTTTCGTCAGTGGTCGGTATTAAAAAAAAAGAATTGTATAATTTCATTTGAAAATTTTTAAACAAGTATATTTTATGATTTTCTTTCCAAAATGATTTTTAAATATTTTGTGTTCAAATTGTTTGCATATAACTATATATATGGTTACGATTTACCTCTATCCATCCATCATTGATGAGCCATCACCCACGGAAAGTTATGTGTTGTTCAGAGGAACAACATGTCTAATTTTTAAGACGGAGGATGTGGTAATTGGAAAGCTCAGCAGGCTCTTCTAGGTATCCATCTGCTGCAGCCAACTGCATGTCTCATCCTCGTGTTAAATAGGTCCGTAATAAAATTGGTGGTTGGTTCCAGCGTTGCCATGGTGTCACTACATTACCAGCACTTTTACACGCAGAACAATTAAACAAAATGATTAAATATTAAAATCAAATTTAATTCTGTGGCACCATTTCGTCTTTTAATCTAGCTTAAAAATGAAAGTATGAAAAACAAGCTTTTTTTTTTTGGTTTTTGGTATCAGTCAGTATCAGTTGATTGTCAATTTAAAATGGTTCGAGGTTTAAGCCCAGGTTGCATGAGGAAAGGCATTTGGTGTAAAACAATTACCAAATCTGTCATGTGTTTGCTCACTGTGGAGACCCCTGCAGACAGGAGCAGTCAAACAAAAAGAGAAAAAAATACAATGGAAAGAATGAATGATGCACTAATTGCTGACACTTGTTTGTAATTTTATCAAAATTAGTTACTTCTTTAATTATTTTGAGCACTGACAAAGCAGAGTAATGTCAGGTCAGTCTAAGTGAGGTTTTGAAGATATGTCATATTACCAAACTCTGATGATTTTCACACCAATAAAGAAATTATACATCTTTTAAAGCCCCGAAGGAAAAAATATGTCAGAATGTTGTCTTTTAGGCTGCAGAAACATAAACTGTCTGCATTTAAAAAAGTAGATTTGCTACTTCTAATATTATACTAATTATTTTGAAATACACTTACAGAAAGTTAGCTCAAATAAATTCAGAAACAAACTAGATAATTTATTTTCTGTGTAAATGATGAGTGCTGAAATTTGTTTAAAAAGCTGAAACTGAACTGTTAAAGTTTAAAGTAGAACACTAGCTGAAACAAGCAAAACAGTAGCTAACAACTAAAAGGAGAAAAACACTAGCTAAAGGCTAATAGAAGCAAAGCTCTAGGCAAAAGCTAAATGTTTTGAAGTGCCAGAGGTGGAAAGTTAAATTTACTCACATTACTCTAAGTATAAATTTTGTGTACTTTTAGTGATTGTTTTAAATCTTTATTTTTACTTGAGTATGTTTTCTTTTAAGTATATTTTACTCATCTGAGTAAAATATGTGAACATAAGCATGTGAATTATAATCAGGAGCAGAAAAAAAATCTGCACTATAACACTGGATCTGCTCATGTATGAGCCAACTAGAAGTGATGTCAAGCCAGAAAAGGAGTTTACCCGATAAATAAAAGTGTCAGGGTTTTGATTTATTTAACCTGCTAAGAAAGAATCACACTGGAGAGGCTTGTTGTCTTTTTGTGAAGGCCTTCGCAAAGAGGAGAAATTTCACAACAGCTCCTAATGGCGTGCTGTCCAGGAAGTTCTGCCTCCTTACTTGGGCTTTCTCTTTTATTAAAGGAAGAAGAAAAAAGGGGTTGATCTGAGCCGGGCAAACCCAGTTCAGACCATAGTTTAAACATAAGCATAACAAAAATACATAGCTGTTTGGGAGAGCCAGATGGTGTGGCGCCTGCGTGTGGCCTTCGTCTCTCACGTAGGCAGTTTTACACATGAGCACAAAGGCTGATAATATAAAAACCCTAACAAAAAGAATAGATACTTTGTCCAACCTCTGGCCACTCAGTGGGCAACTTCATTTGCCATACTGGAGCACTGCAGGAGAGATGCCCTCTTTCTGTAAAAAAGTAACTAAAATCATTTTCACTCAAAATAAACTTTCAATGACTTACTTTTAACTTTTAATTGAGTAGATTTTTACACTAGTAACTGTACTTTTATTTGTGTACGTTATTGTAGTACTCTTTCCACCATTGCACAACACTAGCTAATGACTAAAATGAGCAAAACAGTCACTAAAAGCTTTAAAAGCAACAACAGGTTAGCTCACAGTTAAAAGTAGCAAAAAGCTAGCTAAATGTATCAAAAAGCTAGCCAGAAGCTAAAAGTAGCATAAGAGCATAAAAAACGGAGCAATTTTGCTGGAGCAAATTTGAAAGAGAACAATGTTTCTGAAATAATTTGAGAGATCTCAATGAATTTCTATGGTAAAAATATTTGGAAATAATACATTTCTTGAAAATGATAAAAGTTACCAAAAAAAAAAAATCTCCTGAATGAGCTAAATATTTTGATATATGAATAGCTAGAATAGTACAAAGTATGCAGAACCAGTTGGATTTCAAAAAAGGTATGGAAAAAATAAAAATCAAGAAAACAATGGTGTAAATTCTGACTCAGGATTCACACAAGTAACAAAACAAGTAACTATAATCCACTGACTCAAGAGATTTATAAACTATAAAGATACATGTATGTGAGCTTCCTATACTGGGCGAGGCTCATAGCAGAATTATTGACTTATCAAGCAGAAATTGCACTGATTCATAACAATGATGGTCCAATTAAAATAGCATTTTGGTCATTTTGAAGTGAGACTGTATAAAGATTTGTAACAGTTGGTATTTTAACTCTTGGAGTGATCTCAGTTCTGATCAAAATGACGCTGTGATGCCTAGTTTGATCACAGCTAAAATCTAAGTGGACTAATGCTGTCTTAAAACAGTTTGTCTTAAAATATTTTTAGTGGTTCATTCAAACACTGTTTTATAGACTTTTACCTCTCCATGACTTTATTGGCATGCAGTTATTGAATGTATTTTTTTTTTCTTCAAGAAAATAATAGTCCTGTTTAAATAAACATATAGTGCAAAATTCTATGTAAACAGCTTGGGTGGACTGTTTTTTTTATATTCCATATCATTTGTAATAATACAATCAACTTTAATTCTCATATTTATTCATGGAAGAATCTGATATGATCTCAGACATCCCTAAAGTACACTACACCAACACATAATGCTGCTGTTATATGAACCTTCCCCGTTATGCCATTAGCTTAATCTCCCATCCAGAGTTTATGTGTAAAGAGATTAATATTACCTGCAAGTCAATCAGACACAAAGAGAGCAGGGAGGAAATTATTAATGAACTTTTCAGTTTTTTCTTGTAGAGTTTTGGAATGACATTATGTGACTTGTCTGACAGTGAACATTAACCTTTCTAAGTATTGTCTTAAATTAAAGTTTAGCAAATTGATATTGATCTTAGCAATATTTATTGCTTAAAACAATATGTTTCTGAACTGATGTCAAGACTCTTTGAGTAAAACCAAGTAAAAATTAATTTGAAAATATCAAATCAGAGCTAGAAAAGGCAAATTAAATAACATCAACTCTCTCTCTCTCAATATATATAAAAATACTAATTTATTACTTGAAGAGAACACTGAATTAGACTGACTTATTTTTCCAATATCGTCACCTTCTTAATAATAATTTTTTTGCAACTTTTCAGGAAACACAAAAAACTGAACCATTTGTTGATTGTTGAGATGATTTAGGCAAAAAAATAATTTTTGAAAAAAAAATGACTTAGGCAATTATATTAAGAAGGTGACGATATGCTAAAAGAACAGCAGTTAAATTTTTATGGCATTTATAAAGAACAGATAGAGTGTTTTCTGTGTTTACTGACGGTGAGGAACAGAGCTGCTATGAATAGAATTTGGTTCTAAGATGTCCATATTTGTCAGGATGACAATGACTGGATCATTGTGGAACTCTGATCTTGAGAGAACTGAAATCAAATCTTAAAATATTGATATTGCATGAATACCATTTAGTGAAATACATCCTCAAAACATTCCAGGGACCTATTTCTCTGACCTAAAACTTAAAAGAACTTGCTTTTACCATTTTAGTCAGTAAATGCCAAAGTGGAGTGACTTGCGGGACGAAGTTGCTGTCCTGGGTTCATGATGTGCACTGTGCCCCGGCCAGCTCCAAAAGATTGCTGAATAACCAAGAATGTGGTTACTGCCTCATTGTTTATTAGTGAAAATGGAAGAAGAAGCCTTTATTTAATAAGAAGAAATGCCGGAAGACTTTGTGGGAGTAATGGATATACAACCATATCAGTATGAACCTGAAACAATGGCTGGATCTCTGGAATCAGATGAAAACTCTTCAGATTTGGATACTGATGATCACGAGGACTGTCATGGCCAACAAAACATCATGTATATAACGACCGAGTTGGGAACGTGGAACGGCAAGAACTGATTATCCCCACATCATTGTCATGACATCAGCACTCGACACTGCAAATCATTAACGCCGGCAGGAGAGAGCTAACGTTGCTAAATGTGAGCTCGCTACAGGATATCATTTATGAACTCTCACACCAGAGTAAACTAATCAACAGCAGTTTCAGACTATGACATTTGTTTAATCACATATGGATTGTCTATATTTTTTCATCAATAACAAACTACTCTGAATCACAAACTGATCTCAGGTTGTCAGGCCTGTATCTGACAGCAGTTCATACATTTATAACAAAGCTCATTCTCGCTGGACGAAGGCTCTTCATTTTTTCATCTTGTTGTCTGTGGCAATGTCCTCCTCTCCATTTGCCTTTCTTTTATAGTTAAAAATAGTTGGGACTGCTCCTGGGAAAATGTCCTGCTTCTTCGATTTGAAACCAGTCCCCCACATTAAAGAGGGTCTGAACTTGAGGTACTCCTCTTTGAAGGTCACCTGAGTTCTGATAGTAATTCCCACATTGGAGCTTATGGATCCAAATATGACAAAGTTTTTTTATCTTTCAGGAAGCCAAAAACTTAAATTGCAGTGGTATTTTCTGGCTGTTTCAAACAAATAAGTGTAACGCATAGAACCATGTAGCACATGTACTGATCCCCTTGCTGTTCAATTGTTGAATGCTCGCAAACCTTTGTGGCACAGTGGACATCACACATCAGGGGTGGTCAATAAAAATGCAGAAAATACTCGAGTAGCTTTTTCAATAGTCAGTATTGAAAAAAAAAATGGTATACCTTTTTTGTTTATTTTAAAATTTTACAAGGATATCTTATGATTTTCTTTCAATGGATCTTAGCTTTCCCGCGACCCGGAATGGAGAAGTGGGTAAAAAAAATGGATGGATGGATGGATCTTAGCTTTAAAGCAATTTTTTTTCTCTCCTTTAAAGGTTTGCTCTGGTGATAGTTTTTGCTTCAGAATATTTTGCCTATAACACTGATTCCAGATAATTTTGTGTTTTATGTGAATTGATGGTCTCAATGTCATTTTCTTTTATCTATATCTATAGTCAAGATGGCAAACTATTAAAAAAATAGTAAAAAATAAATACTAAAAGTATCATGTTTTTTTTGGATGGGACTGCCTTTATGTTGAAAAGGAAAAAGAAAATAGATATAACTGTGACACTGAGTTTTATAGAAATATATCTCTATCTTTCCAAACTGAATCTGTTCATAAAGTTATCTACAACAGGTAAGATATTAATCGTTCATAACCTTCATTTAGAACACCACTTCAAAATATCTGTAATATCAATTCAGAAATATCTTTCCCTTTATGTATTGTTGTTATTTACTTCAGGAAGGGCATTCTTTTGTTTTGTTGTTGGTATATTTTGGTCTGTTTTCTTCCCACTTATTGGTTGTGAACAGCTGATCTGCAGTTATTAAAGTTCCAAGCTGTGGTCAGCAAGTTCAGACAAGTTATGTGAAAGATTTAGGGCTTAATAAGAGAAAGAAAAACAAGTTTTAAATTTTTGCTTTTATTAATTTAGTAAGAGAAAATGGAACAATATCTTTGTTGTGATTATTAAGATTTTATTAGGATGATGTTACCTAATAAAAAATAAAGGCATGATAATATTTTCTTCTTATTGATATTATTGTTAATAATAATAATAATAATAATAATAATAATAATAATAATAATAATAATAAAAATAATAATAACAATAATAATAATAATAATGGTGTTACAGAGCGGGTGATGTGGTGTGTTTACGGTGTGTGTTCCTCCTTCCCCCCTCTCTCGGCTCCTTTCTGCTGCTGCAGCTACGAAGATGGAAAACGGATTAAAAAGCCGGTGTTGGTGTAAACGCGCTGGGATTTGAAACGATTCTTTTGGTCCCCGTATTCACCGCATCGCTTTTCTCTGCCTGTGTCTGTGTGTGTGCGTGTGTGTGTTTCAGCTCCTCTCTGCTGGGATCCTGGTCTGCCAGGGGCTGCAGAGCTGTGCTCGTCGACTCGTTCCGAACCAAATGCGTGTGTGACAGACTGTCCACCTTCGCCATCTTAGCCCGTCTCCATCCCGACCTGGTAAGTCCTGCAGCCTCCCTTCACTCGCTGTCAACATGCCGCCTTTTTGTTGGGCTTTTTTGTATTTTTCATTTGATCCCAAAAGGCGTCATTGTCCTTCCATATCAACAGATCCTCCTTCTCGCTCCCCTCCCCCGACCCACCACTCCTCCCTTCTTTCCTCCTGGACATGCCAAAGCTGTTAAAGGTTATTGTAAGCTCTCAGAAGGAAGCAGATTTTGTGGGTATCTTTATTTATCTGTGTGATTGCGCTCTCCAAGAGGAAAGGGGGGAGTTCAGCATTGGGCTAACCAGTGCATTAATTTACATATGTGACATGGTGAGTGAAATTTAACATCATAAGAAATCAGCTTCATTCCTGCAACCCCTCCCCTCCCCCACACATCTGTCTTTATTTGTCTTTTTTATATTATGTTAAACAAAGAGCCCATGCTTATGTTACCATGTTGTTTCATATTAGATGGTCAGTGGCATCTCCATGGTTACCAGGGCCTTTCTCTGAGGAACATGTCTATCATGGTGATTCAGTAATCTGTAAATAAAATCAAACGTATATATGAGGGTAGGGGGTGCAGAACTCTGTGGCCTAACTGGCCATGTGGAAATGCAGTCTAAAAAGTGGCTTGGTTCCAGTGGTGACATGGCAGCATGTCTTTGTGGGTAATTCTCATTCTGTGTGATTAGTTATTATTAGACTGGAAACTGCCTCAGAAGCAGTTAGTTCACCAGTTGCCGTGGTAACAGTGTTGGCACTGATGCTGTCTTAAAGGCACAGCAGGCGGTGTGCATTTCGCCTGCTGCCTGATGGCCTACAGAGAAAGGTAGCAACCCAAAACTGCTTGGCTTTATTGTTTCTCAGCATTGTGATTCTGTGTTTAAATACTCTTGATAAAGGCCTAGCATTCATTATACATATTGCCCACTGCTGCTCATGCCAGAGTATTAAACTAACATCAATTTATGATGAGAAATGATGGAGTTGTAGCTGTCTTTGGTCAAACCTTAAAAATAACCTAATACACAATTTCATAGTGTTGTGAATGACTCTCAGCTACAACCACATCAGAAATTAGCAAATTTTCTGTAAAATTACTGAGAGTTATAGCCATTTTTATGTTGTTGTTTTTTTTATCTCATTTGGCTGTGGCAGCCATCTTAAATTGAGTTGACTCCAAAAAGTAATTCAGCTATAGATTCAGAGTATTACTTTCTGCAAAGTCTGTTAAGATTCACCCAGTGGTTCATGAGTGGTTCCTGGCATATTGGCCAACAAACACATACATACACTCTTTCTTTGCCTTTCGTAGGCAGTTAGCTGATTTTAAGAAGAAGAAGAATAAAGGATGGATAAAAAAGCATGATAGTCACATTTGCTTTGGTTAAACAATTTGGTTTGCCTTCATGTTGAAAGATATAAATACTGGTTTTAATTTGTGAGGGTATTGAAATTTAAAAAGACAAGGTGGGACTAGATCATTCAAAGACCCAGCAGGCTTCATCTGATCAATGACCTTTTTCAGAGAGGGCAGAGTGACCGGCTCGAGCTGTTTTTTTTTTTTTTATGCTGGTAAAGTATCTGTGTTTATCATTATTATGATAACTTTTTCTTGACCTTATTTTTGGTTTATTTAATTTGGGCCATGGGCTAGCTGACACTGTTTCAATTGGAGTTTGGATGGGTAACAGAGGAGAAGCAGAATAGAGGTGTGTAAGACTACAACTCTGCTTCCTGAACTGGACCCTGTGGTGTAAGTGGTTTGGGTGACTAACAAAATCGGCCAAATTCCTAGAAAGAAGAGCGGCTCCACCCAAAGTAGGATGAATGCCATCTCTCCTCATCAGACCAGGTTTTAGCCAAAAAATACTCTACATAGCATATCTACATAGCCGACGTTGTTTTCAGGACACCACCTGGTCAGCCATCAGTTGTAGCTAAATGTGTCATCGCTGGTCAGACTGGGGAAGGGATCAGAGAAAACTTTGGACATTACTATGGAATCCGACATTGGTGAGGCTTGTTAGCTGGTAGGACTTCAGAGGCAACTGAGGGTCATCAGCAGGTCAAGCAAGCTGCAGCCTGGTTGTTGCTAAAGTAAAGGGTTAGTTTTTTTTATTTCATTCACCTTTAAGATCTATTTTACAAGGGTGACCTAGCCCAGAGGTCAGTGGCACACATCATAAATCAATGACTAAAAACAAGTAACATTATAGAATAAAACATACAAATATTTTACCTTCACAAATGTTTTTTTTTTATCATAAAGTACAGAGGTGTGACATAATAATGTTAACGGTGACTTTAAACAAAGATAATGATTAAAAAACATAGCAATGGTTTAAAAATAGGTGACATAAAGCTCTCGCCAGACGTGGGAGAAGTTCGGCCTTTGTAGAGACTGTTGATCAGCTCCAAAAAGATTCTGGCAAACCATCAGGCGGCTAAGATGGGCAAAGCACCACTTTATCAACACTGTGTATCCTGGAGATGGGATACTGTTGACCTCAACCTGTTATGTCATTGGACAGTGGAAGAAATACTTCCACGACCTTCTCAATCCCACCAACACATCTTCCATAGAGGAAGCTGGGAACTTTGGGGTAGGTCCACCCATAACCAGGTCTGAGGTCACTAAGATACTTAAAACGCTCTGCAGAACTCAGAATAGATCTCATCTACCCTAAGTTCTGCAGAGTTTTGTATGTTGCTGGGCTGTCTTGGTTGACACACCTTTGCAACCAACCAATGAGGCAACTCTGCCCACACAATCACCCCACTTCAGGATTTTGACACAAGAACTCTAAAAACAAGTGATTAACATTTTAAATCAGAGAAATGGACCACTGGAGTGTTTTGTGATAGTGTTTAAGTGAAAGAAAAATGAAAATGAAAGCTCATTATTTTTACATTTTATTTTATTTCACCTTTAACTTCAAATAAATCATTGAACTCATTATCCTATCTGTTTTATATACTTAAAGGAAATATTCTAACAAAATAAAAATACATCATTGGTCATATGGGCGACAACCCTAAATGTTAGCATCTAAAAAGTTTAACAAAGCTCAGATGACTGAGGAGTCATCAAACCCCTGGCTTCAACGATGTTACTTCATTTATATGACGTAGACCAGTTCAATTTATGACTCCTCCTCCTTGTAGATGGATTCTGTCAGTGGGTGACCTGCAGTTAGTATCTGAGAACACAACTGCCCAACAAATATTCAGTTTATCTGTGCTTGTGTGAACTCTCTGGATATTTACTGTACATTCTGTCATGACACATCATGTGTAAGAGGAAGAGTAGAACATCTTAAACTGTGCTGTACATTGATGCTTGAAAAGAGAAGCTTGTAAATTTATGACTGAATCTTAGGGCCACTCAGAAGACAAAAAAATAGTCTTTTAAATTTCAAATTTCTAGAAGGAATGTCAAAATTAAAGTGGAAATATTTTAAGGAAAAAGTTGCAATGCTGACAAAAAAAAGATCTTTTAAAACTTAAGACAGAGGGAATTAACCATGCTGTGCTCCTGAATCCAACTGGGTTTGTTGCTTTTCTTTTATCATTGCATCTGAGGTTTATGGCTGCAATTTTACTTGCTTAACTACAAATTAACAAGCAGTATTTTAAATGAACCAGTCCGATGTGTGGTATATTACTCTCACTGCAACAGCTCACAGAGTTTGTTTTAATCTTTCACAATAAGAGTCTTTAACACATACACTAAGTGTTGACTTCTAAGTGCTTTCAAAATTCCCGCTGATCTCGGCGGAAGTATTTGTTTTACTGAATAACAATAATGTAAGATAATTTTGTAAGATTCAGATGTTTAGAGACAGTTTTTTGAACTAGCCCTCAGTGTATGTGTTTGAGCCTGGTTCAACTAAAATATTGCATGTTACTTTGTAGTTCACCCAATAGAAGTGCCCCATATTCCTCAAGTAATGTAATGTAGAAAAGATAGGACAAGCTGTTAAATATATATATATATATATACACTCCTGATCCAAATCTTAAGACCAGTCAAAAAATTGCAAGAATTTGCATTTTGCACTGTTGGATCTTAAGAAGGTTCTAAGTAGAGCTTCACAATGTTAAAAGAAGAAATCAG
>NC_051445.1:28742811-28745858 GCF_001649575.2 Kryptolebias marmoratus
AAACATCTCAGGTGGGATCTCCTTGTCATGCCAGTAACGTTGGAAGCCATCAGGACCATCAAGGTTAAATTTTTTCTCATCAGAGAAGACAACTTTCTTCCACCTTTCAATGTCCCATGTTTGGTGCACCCTTGCAAAGTCCAAACGGGCAATTATGTGGCGTTGAAGAAGACGTGGTCTTTGAAGACGTTTTTTGTTTCTGAAGCCCTTCTCTCGCAGATGCCGTCTGATGGTTATTGGGCTGCAGTCAGCACCAGTAATGGACTTAATTTGGGTAGAGCATCGTCCCGTGTCTTGACGGACAGCCAATCGGATCCTGCGGCTCAGAGCTGGTGAAATTTTTTGGGGTCTACCACTTGACTTTTTTGTTCTATAACCCTCAGGATCATTTAAAAAATGCTAAATGACTGTCTTACTGTCTTACTTACTATTGAGCACTGTGTCAATACCACAGCCTACTTGAGTATTGTTGCTGACCATGTCCATCCCTTTATGACCACAGTGTACCCATCTTCTGATGGCTACTTCTAGCAGGATAACGTGCCATGTCATAAAGCGCGAATTATCTCAGACTGGTTTCGTGAACATGACAATGAGTTCACTGTACTCGAATGGCCTCCACAGTCACCAGATCTCAATCCAATAGAGCACATTTGGGATTTGGTGGAATGGGAGATTTGCATCATGGATGTGCAGCTGACAAATCTGCAGCAACTGCAAATGCTATAATGTCAATATGACCAAACTCTCTGAGGAATGTTTCCAGTACCTTGTTGAATCTATGCCACGAAGAATTAAGGCAATTCTGAAGGCAAAAGGGGGTCCAACCCGGTACTAGCTAGGTGTACCTAATAAAGTGGCCGGTGAGAGTATGTTTGTTATATACATACATATATATATACATACATGTATATATGTGTGTGTGTATGACTGGACATAGGCCCAGCTTTCAGCAACCCAGAATAGAGAAGCTGGTAAAGAAAATAGATGGATGGATATTTATACAGCTGTATAAATTCCTAAAAGAGCCAACAGTAGCTGTGCAGGGGGCTATAAAGGAGAAAAGCTTTGAAGACTGTTAGAGCAACAAGCACTTTGAGACTGTATCTGTGATTCTAAATTAACATATGAAACTTGTGGAGATTTTGAAACAAAATTACATGAAAATTGAAGTTGTTAGACTCCACAAAGCCAAAACAGAACTAACATTTACATGTCTTGTTTGTGTGATGCACAAAGTTTTGAGACTGATGGATTTACTCAATAAAATGCCCCAAGCTGAAAACACCAACCTTATCACTGTAGTTCAGCTCATTAAAAGCACATCTGTTCGCATTAAAATTCCACAGTCCAATAAGGAGTTAAAAACAACACACACAAAAAAACCACTGTTCCTTTTTACTCTCAAAAGACTATTAGGCACCCGGGTGGCTGCAGCACTATGTGGTGGAAAAGACACTTAGTTTACATGAGCAGGATATTGATCAGGAGCCCAATATGTTTCTCTTCGTCCTACTTTGTTTTTGGAGAAGCATGTTTTCATGGAGGCTTAAAGAGCATTAGACTTTTTTGGACTTTAGGAAAGTGAAACTTTTACTAGATTTAACAAAGAATGAAATTAATGAATGAGAGTTTTATGTTAATCATCAAATTTTTTTTTTATTTGTTTGTTTTTGAAGTGTGCTGTTCATGGTGCTGAAATGCCGACTGTTAGGCAATGTTTTTCTACCTCTCTGCCAGTGTTTTGGATATAATGCCTACGGACTGTATTGCAATAAAACATGACTTGACATTTGGGGACTCTTCAGCTTCGGGCAAAAACTCATTTTCTACACTGAGGAAAGCGTAGTCCAAACAAAGACATCCAATACTGCACAGACGGAAAGCAAACCTGATAAAGTGGGAATATGAAAAGGACCTAAGCCGAAAAATTAAAGGGGAGGTGAAGGATTTTGATGGGAATCTTGCCCATCATGTTGCATGTGGATCACATGAGCTGCATTCACACACATATATATATATATATATATATATATATATATATATATATATATATATATATGAATGTATGTGTGTGTGACTTGCAGGCATGTCTCTTACAATGACTGTTGGTCTTGCTGTCATCACAAAGGCACAACTTGCTGTGTGCCAGACTTGGCTCTGGCTCAAGTCAAGTACCAGTTCCATACATATTGTATGTGTTTTGAATTTTGTACTAGACTCGTAGATTTTGCATGTCCATGGCCAGTCTGTGACTTCCTATGAAACTAAACACATGCAAGTGAGGCACAAATCTTAAGCACAGTTTGGTCAAAGCTTTTTATGTAGACTGCCCAAAGTAGCGTTTCTCAACGGGGACGGTACTGCCCCCTGGGGGGCGTTGAGAGGATGACAGGGGGCGCTGGCAGCAATATTTTCAAAAAGGGGGCATTGATATTCTTTTGGAGGGCGTTTGCTTGAAGGTAAAGTTTACACAAAAGATTCACAACAATATCAGTTTAAACTTTGAACTACTTGCAAAAATATTGTGGCCTAAAACATTCAAACCGGCACAGAACTGCAGCTGTATCGATGGTGTTTCATTTCAACGCAGCTCCATGTTGCCTTCAGGAGAACAGGACATCAGAATACCGTTTTTGTAATTTGTCCCACATGGCAGTTACTTTGTTAACTCTGAGAAAGGAACGCTCTCTTTAGTGATATTACCCTTGGAATTATTTATTTCTCTTGCATGGGTTAATTTCTCTGAAGGATACACCGTGAGCACATTGTTATTGCAGTGGCTAAACATTTACAAGAGCAATATTCTGTTTTCGGACTTTCCCTGAAAGCGTCCAGCATCCAGACGCACATTAATTCCTTTCTAGACAAGATGCTTTGTTGACATGACTGTGGAACACAAACCAACAAACCAAAAAAATATTCTAAAACCAGAGACCTACGGCTTGACAAGTGGATCACAGCAGCTGCGTCAGCCGGTGTAACACCGGATCGATGTCAGCTAACACCGCTGCTACTTTTCTCTGCAGTTTTATTTGTGTCGTTGT
>NC_051445.1:28746383-28773153 GCF_001649575.2 Kryptolebias marmoratus
CAACTGTTTACTGATCAGTATTTACAATAGAACACAGCATGACATGAAAAATAAAGGAAATTGTTTGTGTTATTTTGTTGTTCAGACATTAATCATTTGTTGAACTCGATGGTGAATCATAAAGCAGATAAATTACAAAAGTTGTGAGTTTAAATGTCTCCTCTGGGATATAACTCTACAGAGCTGCTGTGATTAATCTGATAAGTCTGATCAGGTGAAGTGTCCAATCAGTAACTGATATCCAACAAGGATATCATTTAAAATTAAGATTTTATGTTTTTATATGTGGTTTGACTGATGTATTTTTTTAAACCTCCTGAACACAAAGTTAATGTTAATCAGCTGTGAGGATGGAGGGAAAGAATCAGAACAGACGGGGGAAGGAGACAGGTTGGTCTAATATTAGCTGGAAGTGTAGGAACAGCCACTTAATACCAGGTGATTCATTTAAAAATAATATTTATATTAAAAAAGTGCATTAGCAAGATGTGTAATTTATTTAAAGCTATTAAATAATACTTGTTTGACCATGTGACTTAGAGAAGAACACAGAGAAGGAATGAAGGAGACAGACATGAGGTCTGTGATCAGCTGCTGTAGAGGAGAGCAGAGATGACATCAGGTAGGAATAACTCAGCCAGTGATGCCACAAAAACCTAGATGCCAAGGAGGGTTTGAATTTCTGCTGACCACCACTATGTCCTTTTGGGAAAATTAGTGCAGGCAGACATGGCAAGTCAATCACCAAAGAGGAGAATGTGGGCAAAAGAGGTGAAGATAGCATTAAAATTTAGCATTAGCAGTTAAGATTAGGTTGAGGTAATAGCCTCCTCCTTTCGTTATTCTAACAGGTTCTTTGAAACTAATTGACCATTTTAATCCCACTTGAAAGAAATACAGAAATATTTTTTAATATAATAAATAGGTGAAATAAATTTTCCTCACAGATTCACAAATTATGAAATTTGTTTTTAATTAATATTACCAGTAAGTTCTATGGCCAACGTGATAAACTGATCTGTCAAGAGATGACATTAAGATAGATTGTGACCACTTTTTATACATTAAAACTTGATATGAGAGCAAGAAACTGACTAATAAATTTATTGTTGTGGCTTAAGTCTTTTTGTCCTAAAACCAAACCAAAAAAGGAAAGTAAAAAAATAAAAATAAAAAAATAAATTCTTAGAGTTGTTACTGACATAATTACTATCACACTGAGGAAGATTTTCCAAATTTGCCATGATCCTACTGATCAGCTGCGTTCTACAAGGTTGTTGATTGTGGAAAGTATAGCAGGGCCTTGATCCTGTGTGAATGGGTAGCCAAAGTGATCGCATGTGCATCCTCAGCTTTTGATTGACACTTTTCTTGATTTTGTTAGAGCTTACATGCCCTGTTTGGCACCAATAGTAAGAGACTAAAGACTGTTGTTTTACTGGGCTGCAGTTGTTGGAGATTAGTTTGCAAGCGGTATTCACAAGTTGTATTCCAAATTGTCTCAAAATGTTCAGTCCTTTTATTTGTGGCAGAAGCTTGCAGTCTTGTTGTACAAATTTCAAACATATTCAGAAATTTGTGCAACAAAATTTCATGCAA
Source organism: Kryptolebias marmoratus (assembly GCF_001649575.2). NCBI lineage: Eukaryota > Metazoa > Chordata > Actinopteri > Cyprinodontiformes > Rivulidae > Kryptolebias > Kryptolebias marmoratus. Next base: position 28,747,983 of record NC_051445.1, read on the forward strand.
CATAGTCACAGAGCATTTGTGGGCCATTTGGCTATGCAATTTTCAACTATCATAGTAGACAGATATATGCCACACTGTGCAAGCGTGAGATTCAAATATTTTGACATTAAGCCGTGTCACACTGTAAGATGCAAGATATATTGGGTACGGGATTGTTTTTGTTGGTTGTCTGGATGTAAGAGTGCTAAATTAGCTGTTAAGAAACCTGTCACACTGAACAACCACAGCCCACAGATTCAACTTATGCCGAAAGATTTTCTTGTATTTTTTTCACAACAAACGATTTTGTCTAAAACAGCTGTATACTGCATTGTAAACGCATCTTGTGACAGAAAACATCCGAGGCTGAAGCCTTGTAGGTCCAGGTCTAAAATCCACACTTTCAAAACTGTACTCCAGTAGATAAATTCATAATCATGGGGGTAGCTTCCTAGGTGCATACAAAGCAGGCCCACACAGGTATAGCTTAAGTGAAGGTGGACTACAGAATAATGTGCACTGCAGTAATACAGTTTTGAGCAAACAAAAATTGGCCAAGAGTTAAAAAAATTAATCTTGCAAAATGCAGCTGCACAGCTCTTTGGTTGCAAACTCTCACTCTATTCAGTGAAACTGCAACTGAAAATTTGCATATTTTCTTTCAATTTTGAGTCTCCAATTAGTTTACTTTGAGATAATTGAGACAATTATGTTTAAAATTTACTCCATGTGACTTAATACAATTGTGAATTTGTTTTAGGTAATACATAAAAGTATTTTAGACTAACGATAAGAGTAAATTTTGAGATTAGGCTAATCATTTATGAATAGGAGATGTTCAGATTGTTTGACAGCGTATTTGTGGCTTTTTAAACAAAACAGTTTATACCTGTTGTGTAGCATTTATTTGTTTGTTTTTTTTTTTTTCCTGAGATGTTTTCATCTCAGAGTTCATGTTCAGTTCAGGCAGTTAGGCTGTGTATTTACTACTGGGTGTAGGGAGGTGTGAGGTCACACCCTGACAAGCTACATACCGATGTACTGAGCAGGTATCCCCACATCACCAACAGCTGCAGCAGCTAACACTAGTTGTTTCTGTGCACTTGTTCATTATCATTTGCTGCCAAAGGTGAAAGCTGATGATAATGTTTTCAAGTGTTTCTCTGTTCCAAAAATATCTTATAAAACTCTGGATAGATTTTATTGAAACTTGCAGAAAGTAATCATTGGGTGTACATTGGATTTAACAATCATTTTCTTAACGTCCCGGCTGTTTCTATTGTTTCTGTTATATTTATATTATATTTATATATTTTGCACTGTCTTTGAGAATTGCTATTTTTAAATTTTGTTGTACTTTTTGTACAATGACAATAAATGGATTCTATTCTATTCTATTCTACATTTACAACTAATTAACATTTAAAGTCAACTCAATTTAAAATGGCTGCCACAACCAACTGACTTCAAAAATCACCGAAAATGATATAATTCAGTCAGCTTTATAGATATTGTGCTAAGGTTTGGTGTGTTTGTAGCTGAAAGTCGTGAACAACATGACATATCTGAGAATGACATCTCGAAATAGTGCATGAGATTGTTCATAATGGTATTTTCATTGTTTAACCAAACTGGCTCCAACTATGTCATTTCTCATCAAAATATGACCTTATTTTAAAACTCTGACATGAAAGGTGACAGGCAATATGCATACCTTCAAGGAATGCTAGAGATTTAATTTTGTTTGTTTTTGCACTGATGGTGCTCTGGCCATTCCTAGTGTTTACAACAATGCTTCTGTTTTTTAGCTCCTAGTTCAGAGTAGACTTTTTGTTGGCTCAGCAGGGACTCTTGAGTGATGGGCATTTCAAGCAAAAACACTCTGAATCCTTTGGTCATTTTTTTTGTTTATTCTTTGAAATATTACCCCCACCATCTCCCTATACCACCACAGGTCATGCTCCCTCCTCTCAGTTCAACTGGCATTAGCAGTGCTAAGTTAAAACCTATTTAACTGTTTCTGTTGTCTGCAATGATGTGTTCTTCTTTAAACATGTGCAGCACAATGTAAACTGATTGTTGGGTAACTCTTGACACACATAACTCTTTCTAAATGTTTGTAGCACACTTTACAACTCAGATTTAAAAATAAAACCAAACACACACAAGAAAGCTCCAACTCCATTGTCCTTCATTTTTGTTGGTAAATGTCAGATGGATAAGTGACATGACCACACTGACCGTCTGTCAAGTTTTGTCCTATCACGGTGCTCTCTTGGCAGTGTGAAAAACACTAACAAAAAAAAAATCTTGTAGATTCTTAAAACTGATCCATAGTAGGACTACCAGTCCTTAAAACCCTCAGAGAGTTCTGGGAACTGTTTGGTCTGAAAAAAGAAATAACTGCTGACAGGCCATTAGGAGACCAACATGCAATAGTGAAATTCAGTTTTAAATTAAGGTAATTCCAGAAAAAATAGTACTTTAATTTGCTATTATTGGGTGGATAACTTGGATTTTCTTCTATACATTTGACCATGGGGACACGTTCTCTCTTTGTAACTTATTTATCATCAACAGGTGAGAGTTCCTAGGTTTTTTTTTGTGTTTGTTTTTTGCCAGTGTATCAAATCAAGCTGGTAAAAAAAAAAAAATCTGTTAGCCATTTTTGTGATTATGAGTAGGATGCTTCGTTTGTCTAATGAATTTAAAATTTGTTATTTGGTGTCCACTTAGATTGTTTGTACATTGTCTTTGATTAAAGGGGCTGTGGTAGCTTGGTGGTCAGTGCTGTGGTCTTATAATCCTGAACCCGGTTCAAGCCCTGGTTGTGGCAGGAAGGACATCTCGTGTAAAACAATTGCCAAATAGGTCATGCAAGTTTGCTCTCTGTGGCAACCCCTGAAGAAGGGAGCAGCTGAAAGAACAACATTTTGTTTTTGATTAAAAATGTTTTAGCAAATCCAATGCAAATGTTTTTCAGGTGTTATTTGACCATCCAATTATTACTTAGCCTTCATTTACTTCATTTGTTGTCATTTGTAATCATCAAAATTAAACGAAATAAACATTTGAAATATATGAGTTTGTATGTAATGTATGAATATAATATACAAGTTTCACTTTTTAAATGGAATTACTGAAATCAATCTACTTTTTCATGATATTCTAATTTTATGACCAGCACCTGTAAGTCTTACTGAGGCCAAACACTATGGATGGAATGGCACTACCCAACCTGCTGTACTGCTCCTGGGCAACTAGCATAAGTAAATCGGAATTATTGGGTTCAAAAGAAGTTTTCCCCATCGTGGGTGGTTATAGAATGGAATTTTGCTTATACAGTGTCACGGTTCCAAGAACGAGAGGAACAAAGTGCAGCAGCGTGGCATTAAAGTCCTTTATTGAAAACTTACAAAAACAACGTAGCTTGGATAAGCAGTCAGCGCAGCCACAAAAACATGAGCACGGAAAGGGACCGTGACCTCCAAATGAGGAACCCGCAACCAGGTGCGAAGCAAAGGCTCTTAAATAGTCAGCGAGAGAGAAACCAAATGAAGAACAGGTGTGAGCAGAAAATCCAAGGACAAGAGCCCGAGAAAAAACGAAAACCAGAAACAAAACCCAAAAGTGCAACCACTGACATACAGTAGCATTGTAAGCCTTACTATCCTTACCTCCTCACTCTTCTACTTCTAGTTACATTAAGAATGTAATAGTGGCTGTCTGTCCTAAAATCTTGGTTCAGTTTAGACCTTATTTTGGCTGCAAACACTCTGTTGGGGTGCCACTAGCAGGGAATCATAATTTCCTCCCATCCTTATTGGATAATACTTTATTGATATGGGCTAAATTAGATATTTGTATGTTTCATCTGTAGCTCATCCCCAAAATTCCTGGACCTTCATAGCGCCTCTGATTTTGAAGTGTTTCTGCAATTTCTTCCCTCACTGAGAGGGGGGATCTCTTCTATATATTCAAATATTTTTAGCCTTTCAAATCCTTCTACTGTGTTCAATACTGTACATGAGACAGATTTGGAACTATATGGAGAAGATACCGCTCCTACTGCCCTAACTGCCTTGTTTGAAGTATGGAAAACAACCCTTTGACCCAATATTATTACACCAAAACAAACAAACAAAAAACACAAAGGCCAAACATTCACTGTCAAAAAAAATAAATAAATGTTGCAGAAAAAAACATTATATTATCATAGATTATAGATCAAATTTACATTTACATTTAAAAAATGTGGGAAATGGAAAACGTTTTAAAAGATCAACACTTGTTCATAAAGAATTTAGCCTGATAAGCTTTGAACATCATGAGGAAAATGTTTCCTTCCCACTATCCTTTACTGGATACTCTGCCTGAAATTCTCCAATTATGTCCCTGTCTGTGGACAGACACAGCTCCCTGTCAACACTCACTGTCCTGCACTTTTGTGGTCTTGTAATTTAATGTGACAAGAAGTATAAGTTCCATTTTGTCGTTATTCCACAAAAAGGATTTGGTTTTAATCTTGTATTTGCCATTCTTGTCTCGTACTTCTTATTGTATTTACAGATCAGTCCATAGATAGTGCAATATTATATATGCAGTCTATGGTTCCTACCTGATGTGTAGGCTTTATGAGTGTGCCTCAGATCTTGTTTTCTTTTTCTGTTTTTTTTCCTGACAGTGTTACCACAACATTTTTTTTCTTAATTTCGTTTTGGATGAAAACATTTCTAGAAACATTGCTTGTTTATGAGGATATTGTTTAGAAACAACAAATAAAAAGACTGTTTTGGAAATATCACATTTCCATTGGACAAGGCCTCTGACTGAGTTTTGTAGTTGCTTATGACCCCACAGGTAAACACTAAATTGTTAGCATGTCACACTAGCATTAGCCTTTAGTGTAACACTGTGATGCATCCACTTAGAACTACTAACATATTTAACAACGTAGCATTTTTTTTGTTTGTTTGTTTTTTACATCTCTGACCCATGACAGGTGCAGTAAAATTGATGCCCTCACCAGATAATTGTTTTGACAGCCTGCCTCCACCTGAGCAGTAACTAAACTGTGGTGGCTCCTTTTGCCAGAACAGAGGGAAAAGCTGCTGTTCTCCTTCCTGATTCTGCATACCCTCCCCCACAATGTTATTTTGTGAGACAGCCATGACCACCATGCTAATTATTCCTGCTGCACCACAGAAGCTTGTAAATGGCCAAGCTGCTCTGTCTGCAACTAGACTGCCACAGCCTTGGCATGACAAACACCCCAACCTGTTTTGTCTGTCTTTCTTTTTGCTCCTCAAATGTTCATCTTCTCTTTTTTACCTTTCAGTATTTTCATCTCACTAGGTCTTGAGGTCTGGTGCTGTTTTACTTTAGCTCCCCTTCTGTTTAATTTGTAATTCACCTTTTTCTGCCTCCTCTTGTGTTCATTTTACTCAGCTCAGTTCACTGCAGATTCTTTTGAAGGGAAAAATGGAAAAAATTCACTGCAGTCAAAAGCCAAAGCCCCCTGAAGAGTTTGCTCTGAGTATTTCTCCTGTACATGGTTAGGAGGAAGAGGATGAATGACTGAACTTGTGCATGTATCTTTTTGGGTTTTGTAAGCCTGTGTAAAATGTGCAGAAGCACCGCAACACAGCGGCAAAGCTCTTCTGCCAATTAGCTCACACTGTAACAGCAACAACAATAATTAGGACTGACTGAGGGCTGTAGAGCTTTCTTGTGTCTTGTTTTGATAAGGAAAATGCTTGTTTTTATTCAAGGAGAGCATCACATATAGAGATTGTCATTACAATAACTATCACTACCTGCTAAGAAAAATTAGGCAGACAAATTTTAATGAAACTTGTAGAAAGTGATTGAATTAAGTTTTGGAGTCAGTCCAGTTCAAGATGGCTGCCACAGCCAACTCACCTTAGAAAGCGGAAATGGCTATAGTTCATCTAATTTTAACATATATTGATAAATTTGATGTAGATGTAGCTCTGAGTCATTCACAACACATACTAAGCGTCATATCTTGTGAGATTGTGCATAATATTTTCAAGTTTTGACCAAAATGGCAACTTTGTATCTCCTCAACATAAGATAATCTTAGTCTAAAACTCTGACATTAAGCTGGGTGAGATACATCCCAGAAGAATGCTAGGACTTCCATTTTTTTTAAATGCTCTTGGACATTTGGATTTTTAATGCATATGTTGATCTATAGCAGTTTTTTTACTTTGTATATAATTTTACTTGTTTATTTCTTGAATACAATTGGATGAAATCGTTAGCATTTCTGAGCTTGATGGTCAATGTCAGTTTCATATAGCACATAAAAACAACAAGTTGACCAAAGTACTTTACAAATCAATATATCAACAAATTAATGGAATAATTAAAATTCAATAAAAATGAAATATAAAAAATACACCAGAAAACTACCAGCTATTTAGCAACTCAAACTCTGCTAGTAATCATTTACCAAGTAGTAAAGATGGGTCCTAAGCATGGATTTCAAAGACCCAACAGTCTCTGCAGCCCAAATATGAAAAGGTAAACCATTCCATAGGTTAGGAGCAGAAATTGCAAAAGCCTGATCACCTTTAAATTTTAGTCTGGATCTAGGAACATCTAAGAGAAGCTGGTTGGTTGACCCAAGTTCTCTTATTGGAATGTGGATGTTAAGAACATCCCATAGCTATGATGAGGCCAGACCTTTAATAACTTAAAAAAAAAAACCAATGCAATCTTAAAATTGATTCTAAAACAAACAGAAACAGAATAAATATGCTGTAAATAAAGTGAGATAAAGTGACTTCAGTTGTGTTGGTTCGATATAGACTTCAGTAGAGTGAGCTAGGTAAAGAAATATTAATACAATCTCTAAACATCAGTAGAGCTTAGCATTAGTAAATTCAAAATGAAAAAGAAAGTTATTTTAACTAAACTTCATAATGTTAAGTTTAATGAACATAATTGTTACATTTACTTGTACTTAAATTTATATTGCTCCAAGTAATTAAGTATAATATTTTACATTCAAGAGCCTAGTTTTGTGGAACCAGCTTTAAGAACTTGTCATGATTTTGATTAAATATTGTTTAAATATTGTTTGACCCAAGTTACTGGTGACAGAGACAGACTCACAGAGACAGTTTTATTTTGAAGGAGAATGGAAATGAATTCTGGTGAAGGAGGACCATTCTCTCATGTTGGTGGGTTTCCAGATTCTCAAAAAAAACGAGGATATGTTTAAAATACACAAACACAAAGGTGTTCAGAAATTATTTCAGGACATCATTCACAAAAGCATGAAACTTGGCAGGAGCGATGGTTAATCTAAGGAGCATTACTAAATATTTAAAATGTCCCAAGTGGTTATTAATGCAGCTTTTCACTTGTCTCAATCCTTAATGTGGATAAGGTGATAGTAGTTTTATATGTCTAACTTAAAAAAAAAAAACCTTAACGTGATGCAATTGTTCAAAAACTGAGCTTGTTAGTAGTAATGGGTGTTTATTGTTAATGGTAATGTTCAAACTATTATAACTGATGCACTGGTAGAGAGACTGGGTTTTTTTTTTTTAAAGCCTGCATCTACCAGGGAAGTGGATGGACAAATGATTCCAGATGAAGGTAAATAGGAAGGTGACAAGGCAGTACATAAACAGTGTGACAAACAAAAAGGTACGCCAGTTTTCCACCTTCCTTTCAGTGGTTATGTTTGAAGACCCAGAGGAAGCCCAGGATCAGAGGCTTTTTTCTGGAAAGAAAATAGAAAAACAAAGAAACAAAAAATACCCTGTTACCTGAAATAAGCAGATGGATAGGTCTGAGCATTCAGAGCAGAGACTGTCATAGGTGAGGAGATAGGCTGAACAGGTAAGTTTAAGGAGAGGAATCAAATGGTAAGTGGAGAGGAATCACAAGTTGAGTATTCCAAAAGTTAATGGTGAGCTCTCACCTTTTAATCATGAAATAATGTGTTGAAAGGATATGGACTGGTAGACAAACAGACTCTTGATATTATTCATTGGGAGTTAGTCAGGTTCTGCTGAATGGCTTAGGTTCCAGATGCAAGTGTTGCTGTATGAAGTTCTGCGTTAGGCTGTGTAAATTCTGGAGTGAATTGCAGAAGTGAGGATCACAGGAAACAATAGGATCTGAAGTTTTTCCTCCTGGTTTATTTCTCTCAGTCTGTTATTACTACAAATAGTTGACTTTATCAGATCATCTAGGGTTGCTGTCTCATCACAGGTGAGTCTACTGGTCTACTGCCAGGATACAAAATTATACAGAACAATCAGTAAGAGTGCAATTTCCAAGTCTCAAATTTTGAAACCACCTGGCAACATCAACTTCTCATAGGTGATGGTCAAACACTTTTTGAAACTCGAGGAATGTTTCATAAGGTAAGGTTTCAATAGCATAAGCGGGCAGAAAAGCTTCAGACCAAAAGAGTGTACAAAGCCTTAAGGCACATATGAGGTAGGAAGTCTTTGCTACTGAGTTGAAAAATATGCAAGGGGATCTATTTAAATTAGGGAGCACTGTAGGATAAAACTAGCACAATGGCCTGACTAACCTTCACAAAAAGGTTCGGCAGGAGTGGTGATGTCACAAATGGACAAAATCAGGACATATTGTTGCTGGGGCGTTGCTGGAGCCTGAATAGAGGGTTGTCATTTTATTAGTTTAAGATCTTGATTCCCAAGGAGGTCACTCAACTGATCTGTTTGTTGATGTGTATTGATGTGTACTGATGGTTGTTGCTCGAAAGAAAACCTTGTAGCATACTTTCATGACTACTAAGCAACCAGCCTTGGGGTCACACTGATCTGACTGTTTCTGTACCAGTGGGGTCACAAGTTCTGCTTTGCTTGGTCCAATCTGTCATGATTTTGATTGAATTTTGTAACCCAAGTTACTGGTGACAGAGACAGACTGAGAGATGGTTTAACAATTTTATTTTGGAGAAAAACAGAAGAGAACAGTCTGAGGAGAGAGAAAGAGCAAGGAGCAGAGGTGGCATGGATCAGCAGACAGGTAATTTCCAGGTAGGGTGAGTTGACTTCTCCAGTTTGTAGAAGGAGGATCTCCAGATGGTGGTAATCCACAGAATTCTTTCATGAGCAACAGGTGATTCAGTTTTACCACAGAGAAGTGAGAGGAGCACATGTAAATACAAAGGAAAGTTTAACTTTCAAAAAAAAGCCCACAGAGAATTATTTAAAGAGTGCTCACAGGAGGGCTGACGTTAAACTTCACTATGTGATGATTAAAAAACCAAGAAAGAGTAGTGTCTTAGCTCACCCTTAATTAGAGTGACATTAGCAGGAGAATGGGTCTTAGCTGTGAAAGTAGTTTGGCAAAGGGGCGTGATGCTCACAGCCTTATGTATGCCTCTCATCTTCCTTTCCATTTACTAAAGGGATAGGGGGGAAGAAAACTCTGGACAAACTGAAAACCCTGACATAACCAGGTTAAATAAGTCTAACATTTCATTACTTAGAGTGTATTGTATCATTCAGCAGGTGTATGGTCCAGCTAGAAGTGATGATGAGCTGGGGGGGAGGAGTTTTACTATTAAATAAATATTGTATACAAACTCAGCACGGCACTTCATCTGCCAGAGTGGATCAAAACTCAGCAGACATACATACTCATACTCATACCTCCACCCTCATTTCTGTTAAAGTTGAATTAAAAATAATGAAATAAACCGCTGGAAATCCTGGCCATGTTTAAGGGACCATTCCTGCATTCAAGTTAACAGAAGCATGCTGCTTAATTTTACTGTTAGCTCTGTTAGATTACAGAGACTGAACTCATCAGCAGCAGCAGTGTGTGATGGTGAGTTTAAAACTTCTATTTGTATGATTGTTTTATAAGAACAAGGGTTTTTTATTGAATAAGAGGTTCCGTGAAAATCAGTCAAATAGACATCAGTGCCTGACACTGTTAATGCTGGTTAGCTTCAGTAGCTGGTAACTAGTTAACCTAATGCTGTAATTTGATATGATCATAAACAGAGAGCATCATTAATGATCAGCCTTATGTCTGAAAACATGTCGAAATATCAATAAGTGAACAGGACCTGATCTAATCAAAATATACAGCCTCATGAAAAATAATACTAAATTTATTGATGATAAATACATTTAATATCTTTGATACATATAATTCCAGTCTGTTTAGGTCAGTAGACCAACTACATTAACACATCAGTTGAATATTCACTCCAAGGCAGATTTTTAAAGTTGTTTTTCTTTGTTTTTATAAGTTATGTCCTCATAAAATTATTAGCCGGTTGAATTGGAATATTTTTTTATTATCAGTACTATTGAATTAGCATTTGTCTGAGTGTTAAAGTGATAGTCTGTATATTTTTAAAGAGGCTGTATGTTCAGTTTATGGTTCTGCTAATAATAATAATAATAATAATCTTGTATAATACATACAATTTGTTTTACTGTAGTCTAACAGCAGTTGTTTAAGGTGCAAAGTAGAAAATGTCATCCTGTGTGTGTATTCGTGTTTTCTAGGACTTTTCTCATGTTTGTTGAGAATTATGTTTGTTAATAAACAAAATGAATTCTGGTCAAATAGAATGATTTTACCTAAAATTAGAATTCATAAACCATACTTGAATGAAAATATATCCCTGAATAAATATTTTTTGGTGGGTAAATTTGAAAATAAAATACCATTTTTAGTTTTGTTTTATTTAACAATTTGTTTATTTAAAATCTTACAGCACCAAGTATATGTATAATGATTTATAAATGTTGTTTCAGTCTGATTTTTCTAACTGGGATATCATTAAGAAAAGAAGCTTGAGCTGAAACTTAAACTACAGCAGATGAGTCCAGTCTCTGTTACCATGGTGATCTAACAAAATCCTTATGTGGTAACAGCTGAGAGTTATTCACAACATACTCATCTCATAATATTCCAGGAGACGATTTGTCAATATGAGATGATCTTAGTCTAGAACATTGGCAATAAATTCAGCCAGTGATATGCAAGGAATGCTCGTAGTTTGACTTGATGATGAAACTCAACATTGATTGCTGCTATTTTGTCTAAAAGGTGTCTATAACTAATATACAGATAAGACAAATGTACAATATTATCCCAAAAAGATATTTATTTAGACCACAAGCTGCTGTACTACTGTACACACAAAATACAAAATGACAAGATAAAAGAATTTAAAAAGTACTTAAATACTTAAAAAACAAAAGCAGTTACTTAATCATTTATTGTTGTTACGTATCTTAAAACACAGAACAAATGAATGACTTCTTGTACTAGTTTAAATTACAAATTGAGAATTTTGGGCTTTTTGTTCCTAATGGCAACATATGGAACTCAGAATTGAAAATATGTGCTATATCTTTCAAATTGATACCATGAAATGAAAATAATATGCCTTGACATTCTCAGAAAGATAGCTGCCTTTGCTGTTGAAGAATAGTGCAGTCTGGTCAATTATTTATGGATGTTGTTACTCTGGTTTCAGAGCTGAGAGATTTCCAGCTGGACCCCTTAACAGTGTGTGCAGGAAGTAGGAGTTTGTGTATCTCGGCAGATGTCTTTCCATTCAATTGCGCCCGTAATCTTTCCTTTACCCCCTCTGCTTTTTGGAGGAACTCACTGCAGTGCAGATTAATCAGAGGGATTTAATTAACTTGGCCACCACGCACATATCAAACCAAGATACAAGACAGGCTATAAACTGAGCCAATTATCTCTTGCTAGATGGGATTGTGGTGTGCGGGGAGGCTGATGGTGTGTGTGTGTGTGTGTGTGTGTTTGGGGGTGGGTGGGGGTAGGAGTCCCACATGTCCTGGTCCCACCATGCCTACCAACCACCTCCCTGTGAACAACAGCAGAGCTTATTACTCTGTCTGACCTTGCCTTTACCCCGACTTTCCTAACCTGGACACTGCACAGCAGTAGAGATCGACAGCTACTGACTGGGTTTGTGTAATTAACTTAATTCTCTACACCTGTACAAGCCAGGATTGCAGAGTGTGGCATCCTTGGATGCCATTATTTTTATTCTAAGTAATCTATTAACTAATTCTGTAATTTGTGACTCTTCAGATCCTCCAAAGTGGCTCTATTTAACTTTGATAAAAATAACATGAACCTAAGTATTATTTTGGACTTCCGAGTGGTGAATTTAACACATAATAGCATAGCATTAGAGCTCTGGTGTCAGCCTCAAATTTATCTCGAATTCAAGAACTTTAACACTCAGATCGGCTTTACATCACCCTAAGGTTACTCAGCAGATCTTGTATATATATATATATATATATATATATATATATATATATATATATATATATATATTTTTTTTTTTTTTTTTCATTTAGTTTGGTTACAAGTTCTTCTATTTGGTGCTCATAGTCCTTATGAAGACATGTTAGAATTTATGAGAAGTCTCTCTTTAATTGAGCCATGCCAGTAGAAAGTACTTTGCTCACTGCTTCATGAACCTAAGCAAGGGATTCGTTGCTTAAGTCACCTTCTTCTGTTTCAGTCGTTTCACCTTCTGTACCTTCTTTCTCAGTTTCTCAGTTGGCATTATTTTGTAGCCCGCATTCTCTCTTCTTACTTTTGTCACCACTCATTATTTGATCAATGAGTATCCCCTCTAATGAGTTAGATGAGAGGGTTACTTACATGGAGTATTGCAATATCAGAATTAAAGAAGCCATCTCCCAGCTGTTGGTTAATCAATGAGCTTTGAAAGAAAACGTATCTGATCTTGAAGAGCACCTCAGATGTAATAATACCAGGATTTATGGCATACCGGAGGGCACATAGTTCACCTCGGCAACAATATTCATTTGGGACCTAATAAAATCAGAGTTGGAAGACCATATTGGCCTGAAAGGCAGTAGTGACCTGGGGACTCAATGCACACACCAAGCACCAAAACCACCACCAGGCACTCCATCACACTTTGTGATTGCCAGGATCAACCAGTTCCTGATCAGTGTAGTAAGGGGCATGTTTGCATAGCCTGTGTCTTCTCTGGCATGGTAGACCCCAGCCTGTGTTGTTCTTGTGCTGCCAAGATTAATGCATTTGTGCTGTCCTTCAGTCTAGCCCTTTCTAGGCACTGTTAGGATTTGTTGATATCAGCCACTGCCAGTGGTACATGCCGTGCAGGGGCTTATCTTTTCAATGACTTGAGGTGAAAGCCTCCATGCATTGTGAGGACCTTTCATGTCTTGATGTCAGTGGCTTCTATCTTCTCCTTATATGAGCTGGGTACCTGATGACTGGCACTGCATACGTGTTGATGTAATGACTTTGTTCTTACTATTCAACTGGCTTTTCAGGACCTGCCTTACTCTCTGGAGGTATTCAGTTGTGGCTGACTGCCTTGGCAAATGGCAACCATCCTAGTTGCCGTTTGCCTGTGGGATTCCAAGGTACTTGTAGCTGTCCTGGACATGTTCAGTGGTGCCTTCCAGTAGTTCAGCCCCTTCCGTTGTCATCAACTTGCCTCTTTTGGAAACCATTTGACCACATTTATCCAGTCTGAATGACATTCCCTTGTCCTTGTTGTATATCCTGGTGAGTTGGATCAGTGAGTTGATGTCTCACTCATTTTTGACATACAGCTTGATGTTATCCACATAGAGGAGGTGATTGATGACTTCTCTCTCTCTCTCTCTCTCCCTCTCCCTCTCCCCCCTCTCTGTATTTACATTTACAATACAAGCTTGAGATTTTGCAATATTGCAAGAGATTGTGCAATATGTTATTAATGTTTGACCAAAACTACTATAACTTCATCTCAGTCTTTTCTCATCAAATAATGATCTTAGTTTAAAAAAATGGCACGAGAAACTGCAGGCAATATGTATTCCTTTAAGGAAACCTAGACCTTTAATTTTACGCACTAGTATTGTTGAACTAACATTTTGGAAATGGAACACTTAAACAGACAACCCCCTTTGCAAAACTAAACTGCAACAGCTTCTGTCATGTTACAGTGTTGCCATGGTGATGTTTCCTGAAGCATAAGGCAGGCAAGTAATTAAATTATGGATTTACGTCGGTTTGACAGTAATCACCACTTGGTTTATGTGTGTGTTCTTTCTGACTCATAATGTTGGCATTTTCCTGCAAATGACCTTGAAGTCATCTTTCTCTGGAGCTGAGATCAAACATGACCACTCTGGTTTTTAGCAACTGAATGTGGATGTAAATCCTTTGTAACAAAAGTTTCAGTGGATTTTATAATTTGCTTTGCCTTTTCTGAGTTAGGTGGAAAGTTTGAATAAAACCATAGCTCACTCAATAGTCTTCTGCTGAGCAGTGGCATCTAGTAGCTTCTGCCAAGAAGCTTCTAGTAGCTGGTAGCTTCTTTTTCCTCCAGGTTGAAACACGTACACAACTTGCATATAGCATGGTTCTTGTCAACATCATTTTACCCTTTAAATCTGTTGAATGCAAAGTTTTTTCAAATACTAGCTTTCAACACAAAGGAGTTGCTTGCATGTCTCAGTCAGCCAGCTAGTTGTTGTGTATCTGTTGTCCAGGTGCTGTGCATTCACATTTCAGAGTTCTGCATTTTGTATTTCTCAACATAATGTTAATAACATTAAATATTATTAGATTTTTGACCTTTTTAAATTGATTCAGAATCATTTATGTCAGCATCATGAGGCATAAAAAAAAGATTATAACCCGTATCATTAGCTGGGTAAAGTACAAAAAGCCAACATTGTAATTGTTTAACAAATAGAAAATATTAGTGCAATGATTTTTTACATTTACATCCCACCACGAATCAAGTAGTCAATCAGCAGCCTCACATATGCCCAATTCTTTACCAGTCTGTGGTGGTGGGGTGAGTCTCTCCTGCTCTAAGTGCATTTGGGAGAGATGCTGCATGATAACTGAGTTGCCTGTGAGTGCTTTGTGATGCGGGAAGGGGCTTGTGGCAGCACCTGCTTCTTATTGGTCACTCGATTTGTTATTAGTCGCTTTAGTGAAAAGTCGCTGCTAGAGGGGTCTGAAAACTTGATAAATATAACAACAAAATTGCTAAGTTGGCAACACTGTCTCCTCTTGACCACCACATGAGTGATGACGCGCAGTAACAGGTGTGGGAGAGGGAGCACTATTCCATGTTTTATATGACCTGAGAAAAAACCTGCACTGTGTCTAGCATGTCATTAAAAGTCATTTAAACCACAGGAATGACAAATGAGTTGAGTGGTTTGGACATCATATCTATTTAACAAGCTGGTATATCTTGAAACTGGAAACTGGCTCATACCTAATGTAGAGTTTATAGTTATTATTATAGGTTAAATTTTAATACTTTGCTCATTGTTGATTGATTTGATTTTTAGTTTAATGTCTAAACTCAAGAAGACATAAGCTGTCTTTTATCAGTGATCAGCAGATTAATATTTAATGCACCATAAGGTTTTGTTTATGTTCCTCTTGTGTTTTCTTACTTTCAGAACATGGATAAGCTGCAGCTCCCATCTGTGACTCTGATCGTGGGTTGTGGAGTGTCTTCTCTGACATTGCTGCTACTCATCATCATCTATGTGTCTGTGTGGAGGTATGATACAGTTATTTCCTCTTAAAGCTCAAGAGTCTGGCTTTGTAAAACATACTTAAAAAAATAATAAAAATTGTTAAGTAATTACTCAGTCATGATTAAACTGACTAGAACCACAAGCAAACAAACAAAAGAAAAACAAAATGACTGTACTTTGTTGCACCTCCTTTTGCTGTTCTGACAGGTTGACCTAATGAGTCAGACTTTCCCAATAATAAACAATGTGCCTTATCAATCAGGTTCCAACGTTTTTTGTTTAGCAGTTGACAGATTACCTTTGCAGGAAGGAGGCTGGTCATAGAACATTTTTCTTTTTCTTTTCCTACCATACCTTTTAAACAAAATGAAATTCAATTTGTTTGGTAGCCACTAGGGTAGTAAAGAATTTGTATTGAATCAAGCACAAATACTATGCCACTAGATTGGTGTACTGATGCATATTTGCGAGTAAATAAATGTATTGGTCTGTCACATCTTTGTGCCTGTAAAATTAGATTTATATAATTAAATGAAAAGTCTGAAAGCAAGTTTGTTTCTACTGGCACCCAGTTTAAAAATAAATGAAAAAATCTCTGCTCCACACATTTTGCTTTGTTTGTTTGCGTTTTTTTGTGGACATCTTTTTTTTCTGTTGTTTCACATCCTGCTGTTTAGCAGTTTCTCATTAGTGACACCTAATGGTCAGGAGGAGACCTGAAGAATTGCTGGTATGGACATCAACAAACACAGATAATATGCTTCACTCTGATAATGTGAATTAAGCAATATTCCAAAGAAAAATGTTCATTTTTGTTTGCATATTTATGATACAGAAAATATATTTTGCTGCGCCCTGCTAAGTTACTGAAAAATCTTTTAAACTTATCTGATGCTGGCTGGTTTTATTTTGTACCAGTCTTCGTTTTTTGGTAATTGTGTGTAAGGTTTTATGAAAGTGTAATTTGAGAACAAGACCTGTTTGTGACAAGTCAGCAAAAAAATGTCTAAAAACTACAATTATTCCTATGTTTTGTTCTACTGTATTGCATTGAAGCTCAATATGTTGAATCAAAATTCATATTAAATTGGATTGTATCATAAATAAAGACAAATTTTTATCTTGCTTGGAGATAATTTCCTATTGTGATTAATTTCTAAATCCTATCATGTTTAGGTAACATTGTATCATGATTATGAACTAAATTGTATCATGATACAATTTAGTCCCTATTCACAATATGATTTTGCTTTAGTCCCTAATCATGATTAGGTACTAAATTGTATTGTGATTAATGACTAATTTGTATTATATCATGCTTCTCATGTAGATATAATTAATTCAGTTGCGTTGTATTGAATACATATTGTCTTGGCCACAGACCAGAGATGTACACCCTAGTAGCCATATAATTGAGTTGATGCATTTTTCCTTAAGAAAAGTTTAAATGCCCTTTGCTCTGTGATGAGATGCATTATCATCCTGCACTAATGATGTCATAATTATAAAAAGTGCAGTTAAGGAGTTTCTCTGAAGGTGAAGAGAAGTTGTTGTTTTGTTTTTTGTTTTTTTTACCCTGATGCAAAGAAGCTTTTTAGTCCTAACAGCTCCTGTCACACCATGTAATGCTATGACATAAAATGTCTATGACATACATGTCCTAGAGTGTGATAGGTTCACAATAGTTTTGAGCAGGCAGCAAATGTCTGTCATGAAATGTGGGGTTTTCTCATCATAGACAAAGGGTATTTGGGTCCTGGGTGGAGAGTGGTGGCAGCATATTCATAACACATGGTCCATGCACACCAGCATGTCTTGGTCATCCATATTTTTAAGCAGCTGGCCTCATGCCTGAGCTTCAACATTGGTTGTGACAAGGCCATAGAAAGAACCTAGCATAAATGTGGCACCCATTGCTGTAACGCTGTGCAAACATGTTGTGATCTCGGAGCATGTCTGCATTCTGATGCAGTTCATAAGAGTTGTTTCATGGTTAGTGTAAGAGAGTGTCTTGGGTATACAGAAAATAGTCCTCCAAAAATGGACAACTACTAAGATTGAATCAGCTTCCTTCACTGAAGGAAGTTTTGCAAACTTCCTGTAATCCAGTTATGTTCTAGTAATTTGTGTAAGCCAGCATCAGTTGTGAAGGGGGCCTTATCAACCATATCAGCAGATACATTCTGAGACTGTTGAAAATAATGTTTTCTGTTTCAGATACGCCAAATAATTGATTTACATTAAAAAAAAAACTGAATAGATTATTGAAAATAAAAGTTTTGGCTTAGAAATGTCTAATACACTATTACATATATAGGGAA
This sequence comes from Kryptolebias marmoratus, assembly GCF_001649575.2. NCBI lineage: Eukaryota > Metazoa > Chordata > Actinopteri > Cyprinodontiformes > Rivulidae > Kryptolebias > Kryptolebias marmoratus. The sequence continues at coordinate 28,765,864 of NC_051445.1, forward strand.
AAAATAATGATTAAAATCAAAGATTACATAAACCTTGAGTTAAGAAATTGAAGCAAACTGTGCTTATTATGAGATAAAGTATTTTGCATTTTCTGTTTTAAGGTATTTTGTTATTCTTTTTATCAAATTGTTTTAATGTACATGTTTGTTTTTACCTCAGCTAAATGAGGACAGCCAACATGTTTCAACATCACTTTGTATAAATAACACTTTTAAAAATGAATTTCAGAATTCTTTTCACTGATTCAGCCAGCAGCTCTCTTTTTGGAGACATCTTTCCTGCCAGTCAGCAAGCACTCTCATTAAACTGCAGACTCATATGCATATTTAGATTAGTTCATCATCATCAATCCCTTAGCCTATTGCTGTGGGGGCAGTACAAACATTCGCCAGGATCTTCCACCTTGACCAGTCATCCGCAAGATGGGTCAGGGCATGGAACAAAAGCCCTGCCCAGGAAGTTCAGGTGTTATTGTCTGCCACTTGGGGCTAAAGGGTGATAATGCACATCCAGGATAAGGCAAATCCCAAAAATAAAAAAAAATAAAAATAAAACAACAACAACACAACTGGATTGCTGTTCTGTAGTTGAAGACATCTTGCCTTCCATCTCTCAGGCTTTTTTAATAGCACTCTCCACTAATTATGTCATGCATAATATTTACATTGATAAACCACTACAAACATGCATAATAATGAGTACAAACAATATAAACAATAATCTGTTGTGTGCTAAAAAAATGTTATTTGTGCTAAGTTATATTTGAGTGAATTTGTTATGGAAGTAATGTTACCAGTACAACAGAAAAATTATAAGGTTTATTGTACCTGTTGAGGGATGGCAAGTGCATTGATAGGATCAGGGTAGCCCTCTGTTGGTCTTTTACCTCCAATGAAATGATTGGAGCAGACATAAGTTTATAGTTTTACCTTTGCCCAGTCAAATCCAGTGATCGCACTTCTCGGGCTGTGTGTTCAGCTTTGTTAAAGTGACAAAAATGACCCCTTTCATGTAAGGACGATTGTTGTATCATGAGCCACTGTTACAGGTACCACAGGCACAATGTTTGTGGCCTGCCTTGTGGAATTTAATGCCATTTTTCAAAAAAAAAAAATTAAGCAAAAATATGCACTGTGATAGATTCCGCCACAAACTAGTATGAGTGTTTGTAAAAGTACAGTTGTTGCGTAATTGTTCACGTAACTAGCTAGTGTTCTATAAATAGCAGGAGTAGAAAGCGCTATTCAAATTGAAGAGTGTGAAGCGTCAAGCTTTTAACTGCATGGAATTCTCTCATATGCAAGTCAGATTCACATGAAGTTATGGTCACTCTCCTCCCCATGGAGTCATTAGGGTCTTTCCCTGGCTCACAAGAGAGGGGTCTTGGTCACATCCATGAAGGTGTGAATTAGGGAGAAAACAACTGGGTATCAGGCCTAATGCTGCATTGTAGATCGTAGAAAGTTGGAATCTGAGACCTCCTCCTTTGTTTAAAGTGGGGGGTTTTTTTGCCCTTGTTTGACATAAACAGTTTTTTTTTCCCGTCACTATCAAACCATCTGCCTTCTCTGTCCAAATTGCAATCAGGGGTCCATTGTTCTTGAGGTATAGGTGCACAGCTGAGTCTTGTCCTGAAGAGCTGGCTGTCCTGTGTTCAGTCATGCATCTGTGGAGAGGCTGTCTAGTTTAAATTATTTCTCACTGCACTGAACTGCAGACACCACACCGCTCAGTTTGTTTCAGTGTTTTCTTCTTAGGATGGATCACCCCTGTCTGAGAGTTCTGTTGGGTTTAAAATTCATCTGGATGTTGTGTTTGGAGAAAATCCTTCTGAGTTTCTCAGATACCTCAGCAACATAAAGGAATGACAACGTTTTTGTGTATGTTCTTCTCTTTGTTCTGGTGTCTTTTATAGATTTCCTTGCTGACTTGATAAAAGACACATGTTTGGAGAACTTTTTTGATCCATTTCTGTTTCATGGGTTCTGTATCTCATGAACCACTAAATAGTTCAACCCAGTTTTGGACGGCAGCCATAACTAATCAACATGAAGAAACACAAAATGGTTATGCCTCAGTGATTTTTACAGATATTGAGCTAAGGTTTTGTGTAGCAGCTGATGGTCATCCTAAAAATATTTCCTAAGTAGTAATTCATCTCACACTATTGCATAGGATCACACATGATGCATTTCTTAGCATAAGATGATTTTACTTTAAAACTCTGGCATAAAATATGGTGGGCAGTATGTATTCCTTCAAATAATTATCAGCTTTTAATTAGACTTGTGCAGGTATTTATTTCATTTATACTGTATGCATTTTGTTTTGTGACTTGTCATTTGTGTCATGTCAGTTTTGTGTCGAATCACCTTCCTTTTTAGCATGCTGATTCTGTTTTTTTCTCCCTTGCTATTAGAACAGACAGGACAGTTAATAAAAAATTAATGAAAGTTGTGAATCCAACAGGGAGTTCTTCAAATTGTCTTTTGAGATACTTGAACATTATATACTCACCTCTGCTGTCAAAGGAAGCATTTCCATCTGACAGCATGCAATTCTCCAATGAGCAGAGAAATATTGTGGGTCAAAATAGGTTCTAAATGTTTTACATAGTGATACACTCATGTGGCAGATAGAATCAAACCTAAATATATATATATATAATATCTGACAGAATTTTGAAAGGTGCCAATGTAGCTATTGCCCAAAATTCCATCAAAATTCAGCTTTCTTGTAAAATGTCCTGTAATAATTTTGAAATGTAATGAGCTTTGATTTAAAAGTAAAAGATTTAAGTTTTTGAGTTATTTTTCTGTATTTGATTTCATGATTGTAATCTTTGTGTTTAGTTTTTTCCTTGTTGTCTTGTAGTTAAGTCTGGTTTCATGTTGTTGGGTTTCTGGGTGTTCTTGTCACTCTTGTTTTTCTATGTGTTCTGTGTCATCAGTTTTTTTCCCTTGTGTTCTCTGTACCACTATTTACCTGCCCTCAACTCAGTAGTCTTCTGGTCTGCTTGCCACGCCCACCTCACCTGTTTCTCATCATCTCCCAGCTGTAACTCAACTCCCACTCATCCACAGCTCGTTAAATCCTGTCTCTTGTCACTCACTACTCACTGGTTCATTGCATTTGGATATCCCTGTCATCTTTGTTCATGTCACAGTCAGGTCCTGAACCTTGTGTTCCCCTCCTCGTGTTCCTCAGTGTAAGCTTTCTGTTTTGATTTTTGCTGCCACGTCAGCCTTTTCTTTTAAATAAAAATCATTTCAGTTCAGTTTGCTTTGTCTGCCTGCATCCTGGTTCCAACAATCTGCAAACTTTACAACAGGTTAAAATCTTTCACTGATTGCTCTTTGTTTTTTTGTTTTTTATTGAGGCATCTTCCTTCTTTCTTTCTTTCCTTCTTTCCTTCCTTCCTTCGTAGAGTCCTAGTTAGATAAGAGGTGGGTTTATGACATCATAATTTTCAAAAGGTTGTATTTTGGCTGACAACACAAATAAATGCTTTTTTTTTTTTTAGATTTTCTTACTTTGGAATCTACTTTTGAAAGACACCATTTAGTGACACCTAAAATGCTGTTTCCATGTGAATGCAGGCTGAAACCATAAAAAGCTTTCAAGTTTTCAAAAAAAATTGTGTGTGGATGGGACTTGGTGTATAATATAGAAGATAGAAGCCAGTGACCCAGAATCTGCCAAGTCACTGGTTACTATGGTTATTTTGCTTTGTGTGTGTGTGTTTTGTTTGAAGAGCTGCAAAAGAAGAGGCAGAACAGAGCAACAATTTAGACAGGCATCTAGGCAGCCGAAAATGCAAGCCACAGACAGTCATTGTACAAAAACTGAGTCTTATAAAAAATAGAAACTCCAATACTGTAAGTAGCAGAAGTGTTGTTGTTACATATGTTAGTAGTGTTTTATCAGAAAAATGTTAAGTTTCAAAGAGCCCTCACTTACAGTTTGGAAGAAAAAACTTCTGATTTCAGATGGACGACTGTGGAAGCATGTCTCAATACAAGAGGGATTACAGAGAAAACTAAGTCTTTTGATAGTGACAAACAGGTTGGGTGAAAGAAGACAAAATCATCTATGTGACAGTTAATGTAAAAGTTGTGAAAAAAATAGTGAAGTTTTGGGAAGTTTTGACAGCTCAAGGTTAAAGTCTGTGACAACATCACATTCTAAGTTGAACAATTTCTGGTGAAATCTCTACAAATCAATCAATCAGACCCTCCAGGATTTTGCGATGTTGCGATCGTAACTACTAACGCAAAACCAAGCAAATTTTTGCAACTTTGTCCAACACACCGCAACTTTCCCGCAACTTTAACCCAATATTTATTGTTTCTAAAGTGATTTGCCACCGTTTCTGCGGTCTAGTGTCTTCTTTGGGGGTTTGTGTAGTGTGGAATACAAAATAACCCCAAATAACTCAAGAAGAAGACATGCGACGTGACATCACATCCTGTTAACATCAGAATGCTGGGAGCATGCAAGAACAGCAGCGACCGAAGCGAAAATGTGCACTAATGCTTCACATTTGCCCACAAAGATTTCAGCAAAGGACTGCACAAAACATCGCAGTGAAGTTAGGATATTGGATATTCGCACTCCGCAGAGTTAGCGGCGTCTAGCTCACGGATGACCCGAAACAGGAACGCTAATGTCGGCCAGCCGTTCCCTAAGTGAACCACCGCGCGTGAGAGAAGGGGCCGGCAGAGAACAGCTGGCTGACATTAGCGTTCCTGTTTCGGGTCAGCTGTGAGCTAGACGCCGCTAACTCCGCAGAGCGCGAATATCCAATATCCTACTTAAAACTAACTTCACTGCGGTGGCAAACCAGTTTCCTACCCAGCTGCACGAGAGTGGGGGGAAGCTGTTTTGCAGGTCCTGCAATGTAATCATCGAACATAAACACAAGTCATCCATCGACAAACATTTTGTCTGCAAAACGTAAGGAGAGCTGCAGATGAGGAACAATCCAGAAATGGTCATGAATGTCAGTTTATAAGCTATCAAAGTTCTCAAATAAAGCACCTTTTGATAATGTCAAGGTTTGTTGGTAATTATCTTACAAAACTAGTAAGTATTTCTGGTTTAAATATCAAAAGTTATGTTTTTTTATTAAATTTAGTAAAAAAAAAGAAAAGCAACTTTTCATCGCAACTTTTAGGAAAATGCCCCGCGAAATCTGGCATTTTAGCCCGCAACAATCACAAAAAATGCCTGCGAAATCCTGGAGGGACTGATCAAAAATAAAACTAACTGTAATTGAGCAATAAGTATTAAAGATAGTATCCATTCAAAATATAAGTTTAGTAAGCAAAGTCTGACTTTCTATGACCCGTTAAAACTAAATGTTTTTCCTGTGTGCCTGAGCTATAGAGCTCTAGCTCTGGCTTTCTTCACTCATTTGAATAAAATGACATGGTTGTCTCATGAGAATTGTTTTAGTATGTTTTTTTTTTTCAGTGCTCTGGGAGGAGTAGCATGACATGAAAAAATATATCAGCAGAATAGTAATAAGTGTGCTTTGATGCTCATTGGCACCCTTAATGATGGCATGTAGACAGCTCCTTTAATTCAAAGCTATGATCCTGGTTGTTACCATTTTATATATATATATATATTCTTTTTTTTTCTTGCTGCAGGTACATTCGATCTGAGCGCTCTGTAATCCTCATTAACTTCTGCCTCTCCATCATCTCTTCCAATGCCCTTATTCTCATTGGACAGACCCAGACAAGGAATAAGGTGAACCAATCAGAAGCTCTGTCACATGACTACAGTGAGGTTGTGTATGTGTTTGTTATGCCATTCTTTGTTGTTTCAGATCTTATGCACCCTGATTGCAGCGTTCCTTCATTTCTTCTTTCTGTCTTCATTCTGCTGGGTTCTAACTGAGGCATGGCAGTCATACATGGCTGTGACGGGTCGCCTCAGGAATCGTATTATACGCAAGCGTTTCCTATGTCTTGGCTGGGGTAAAAAATTTCTTTGTTATCCTTCACTTGCTGATTTCTTTTTTTCTTTCCTCTGTATTAACATCTACACTCTTATTTTATTTCCCTCTCAGGTCTCCCAGCTCTTGTTGTTGCAATTTCAGTGGGATTCACCAAGGCAAAAGGCTATGGAACACCGAGCTAGTAAGCATGATTTCCTAAGGGTTTATCATTGTGAGCATTCTCTTTAACTATTATTGCTCGGATATTAAACAAGTGGAGGTTTATGTTTATGCATCATTAACTTCTCGCTTCATGTGTTTAATCTGTATTTTACTGCCCTCATTCTTGTCATGCACACACTTCCTTCTCCTCATTCAATGTTCTACCCCCAACTTCACTTCTTCTGATAAACACTGGCCACAATCTGTATTTTCTGCTCCTCCCTTGAAGCTGCTGGCTCTCTTTGGAAGGAGGGCTTCTCTATGCCTTTGTTGGACCTGCTGCGGCTGTAGTCTTGGTATTTTTTTACCTTCTTAAGTCTGTGTTTGTTGATCGTCCAAGCTTTTGCACTAAAGCCAACTTCACCACCGGCATCACGTAACAGTGACTTCTAAACATGCCGATTTTAGTCTGCATGCATCCATCCTTGTGATTGTGATTTTGTGCTCACAGTATTTCCATCAAAAAAAAAGTCATTTTCAACAAATTTTAAAATTTAGGATTACACTGAAATGGTCATACAATTGAAAAAACTGCCAAGACAAACAAAGTTACATTGTCATGAGGAATTTAATAAAACAAGCTTTCTCATAATTACAATATTGTGCAAAATGTAAAAGGAATAGTATGAAAATGATAGAAAAAAACAGTCAGAGAAAAATTTGTTTAAAGACCTTCAAAGAACCTGGAGAACTGTTGATTAAGACCACTTCAAAAGATTACAGAAATGTCTAACTTATTGGAAACAAAAATTGTTGACATAATGAGTTGATCAAAACTCATGCCCATCATAAGTTTAAAGTTGTAACCACCTATTTCTGTAAATATAATGGTCTCTATGCCATCATGGTCTTAAGTAATATGATGAACACCACCAAGATTGCATAATAGATAAATAAGAATGTCTCAGAGGCCACTAATAGCCCACATCTAAATTTTTCTTCTCTGTTGTTGCTTTCTTCCTTTTATTCCTTGTTTCTGTTTTAACTTCTGTCTTGCTTTTTTACTAAGTTCTTTTGCCATTCTCTGGCTCATTATTTTCCTTTTTTTTTTTTCTTTCTCATCTTTTCCAGTTTCTATTTTTTCCTCTTTTGTTAATATTTTTTTCTGTTGTTAATCTCT
>NC_051445.1:28773181-28840538 GCF_001649575.2 Kryptolebias marmoratus
CCCCCCCCCCCCCCCCCCGCTTCACACTAGATGAGAATGAGGACTGGAAATTTAAGGCACCTGCCTTGGGGGTAAAAAATTGCTAACCTGTTGCTTGGCTGGCTTTAAACAATAGCAGATACAAATTTCCATCCTGCTGCTGTGCCATTAGTCATGTGACAAAGTACTGGCATGAGATGACAATGGGTTTTCAAATTTAGGATTACACTGAAATGGTCATGGAATTGAAATAACTGCTGTTTAACCCAGTGCTAAAACACTGGGAAACTTTTGTTGATGACAGTGCACATGGGGTCATTAGTAGTCAGCAGCGTGTTGGCGTCATCACAGTTAGCAGTGCAGCCACAGAGCTGTACTTGGACACTAGGTTAAGGCTGCTGCTGCTTACTCTGCAAGAACTAAGAAAAGTGTTTTCTCTTCCAGGGCTGCAAGAAAAGAATACCTTTATTTATTTATTTTTTTCTCGCAGCCCTGGTTTGGAAGTTCTTGCAGCTTGTTCTTGACACATCCTTTGAACAGAACTTTTTTCTTACATGGTGTCTGACAACTATTGTGATTGGTCAGTATTTGAAGTTGGCATTGCTGAAAAGCAGAAATGTTTATACTCCCATTATAAGGACTTTGCAGGAGTTCTGCACTTGAATTTCTTGTGAAGTAGAAATTGTCCTCGTCAGAACAAAGTGAATGTTGATTACAGTCTGGTGTTCTTGATTAAAACTGTTGTCAAAAAAACCAACAAAAAACTGTTAGTTGGCTGAGTGCCATCAAAAAGCACATATGGCATGTATTTGTTATTGTTGTTATTACTTGGTAGTCTCTAGAGCCTCAGGTATTGACAATTTGGGATATTTTTGTGGTGGGCCTTTTTTCATTGCACCTTCCTGTTGTTCTGACAGCTGGCTGATTTCTCTATGTGTTTCCTTGATATTAGCTTTCAGCCTGCTCCTTCATGAGGGGCAATAGTCTTTATTAGTTGCAGCCTTGTGTCTTTGATCTCCCTTTGCTGTAGCATATTTGTTGTACTCCGTCAGTATCTAGGTGTAAAAGCAGATTTCTCTCTTGAAAGCAGTTTTCTCTCTTGAATATCAGGACACTGGGTGGTCCAATAGCAAAAGCCAGAAAAACAAACAGAGTAATCTCCACCAAACTGTGTCACTAACAGTACCAAAGTGTACTGTTAGTGACAGGGAATAACACAACAATAGATCCACCCAGCGCTGAGACTGAGCAATACTGGATAAGCATTTGGGAGAAGGAGGCATTTCACAATCATGGCTACAGGATCTAAAATCTGGGCACAGTAATCTCCCAGAACAAGAACCTGTATCCATCACAGAAGCAGTTATCCAAGACAAAATCTCAGGTATTAAGAGCTAGACTGCACCAGGGCCTGACATGATCCATACCCACTGGCTAAAGAAACTGACTGCACTCCATGAATGCTTAGCTGTACAAATGAACCAGCTGCTAATGGAAAGGAGCCACCTTGACTAGTTGACCTAGGCCATACAATACAGATGATGAAAGATCCTCAGAAAGAGACAATTCCACCCAACTATTGGCCAATCACTTTCCTCTGTAAAACCTGGAAGCTCCTGTCAGGCATCATAGCGGCTACGATGAAGAGACACATGGGTCAGTACCTGAGTGAGGCACAGAAGGGAATTTACACCAGCACCAGGAGAGCCAAGCACCAGCTACTGGTGGATAGAACCATAGCCCGAGTCTGTAAGTCCAGACATACAAACCTGTGCATAGCCTGGATTGACAACAAAAAAGCCAATGACTCGATTCCCCACACATGGATACTGGAGTGCTCGAAACCTTATAACATCAAAAGGATACTAAGATACTCAATGGGAATGTGGAAGATAACTCTGAAGGCCAATTCAAAGCAAACTGCACAAGTCATCATCAAGGGCAGCATTTACTAAGGTTATGCTCAGTACCCACTCCTGTTCTACATGGGCCTGAACCCCTCAGCCAGATCATTGCAATGAGTGGCTATGGATACTGGTTCTAAAGTTGAACAGTCATAAGTCACATGTATAACATCAAACTGTATGAAAAAAATGAGCAAGACATTGACTCATTGACCCACCTCAGCAGTATATAAGTAAGGACAATAAATGTAAGAACAGTAAGGACAATGGAATGTCATAAGGACTTGACAAATTTGGTTGATTGGTATCCAAGAGAGGCAAGGTGATCACAACTGAAGACGTTGAACTGCCTGAAGGCAGCAATGCAGATGTCCAGGACAGCTACAAAAGCCTGCACTTTTTCTTTTTAGTCTTCTCTTTTTTTCATCTCCATTTTCTATATCCTTTCTTTTTCCTATTGATGATTTTATGATTCTCTTGATGTTTTAAGGATTTTTCTTTCCCAGTTAGTCTCTTTTTTTCTTTCTACTTAACGTTATTATTTTCTTCACTTCCCAACTGTTTTCCCCCTAATACCTAATTAATATTGTGTATGCATGTATGTATGCATCTGTAACTTGTGTCTTCACAAAGGTGACTTTACACATTTAACATCTTAAAAATTTTCTTCAATTTTGTAAAATAGTATAAAAGGGTGAATAATAATTAGTTCATGCAAATGGGAGCTTATATTAAACATGATCTAAATGACAAAACCTCTGGGACAGTAAAAGTTTTTCGCAGTTTTTGCACAATCAAATCAAGCTTGCTACACCTGTATCAAAGTTCCTTTTCAGTGTGTCTCTAACATTACTATTCTGTAAATTCAGATAGGGTGTTTTCACTAAAGACATTCCAGTGCTAGACTAGGGCTGGCATTAAAGGTGGTTGTTAATTGGTTCAGTATGAAAGGTTAAAACAGTATCTCACTCTGCTGTAACCATTGGAGTCTAGTTGGTAACTCAAAATTGTGAGAAAATATGGAACTTTCTTTTCAGCCTCACTAAATTTTTAAGTCACCGCTATTTTTTGTGCACATCTTGCATAACTGCATTCTAGACCATGCATATTTTTTGTTGTCCACCCCTGCTCACATTGTACCAATCTTGGCAGCCGCCTCCACGTTTATGATTTATTCTAATGGAGTACACTTTAGAAAAAGATAGGCAGATTTGGATCACTTATTCATAAATTAATATTAATCATCAGTGTGGTTTTTAGACATGTTTTTGGTGAGAAAAGAACTCCCATGCAGTGGTCAATGTACAGTTCTAGCTGGTATAACAGCCTGGCCAAAAGAAAAGGTAAAAGCTAAAAACCTCATCTCGCTGCTGTAATATGAGCTTGTGTAGAGGATCAAAGTTCAAGGACTTCATTTACACAAATCACATGGTCAGTCTTTTTATCGCTGCAAACAAATGTCTTAATATCACCATAAACTGTTGTTTAATATGTTATTTACTGATATCATATTGATGTATCTAACCCATACTGCAAATGGAAGTTAAAAACAACATTATAAGGAGGATCTATAAACAGCAGGTGGTGACATTAAGAGCTCAAAATGTTTATTAACTGTATTTTAAAACTGTTTCTTTAATTTCAGTTGAAAACTATGATTTTAAAGGCAGCTCTGTGAGATGCTCTAATCCGCTTTAACTACATGACCGGCAACCAATACACTCACAAAGTGCAGGAGAGTGAAAGACAAGGAGCCCAACCTCTTTCACTTCCAGTTTCACTTATTAATGTTGAAGTTTGATCATTTTATTGTTGTTCTAAATTAGGCATACTGAAAGTGAAACTAATTAAGGGGTTTTAAACATGATGTTTTTATTGTTTGCTGGTCTCTTTGAGCCCAACTCCGGCTTCTTTTGCACACTGTGTTTTTTGTTCTGGCTCAGCAAAGTGTTGGTGCTATCATAAATTACAAGTCATTAATTTGATCTTGTTACTCAAGGGATACCTTTTTCTATCAGGAAAACATTAATCAGTCTCAAATTAATCAGTAAGAGGAATTCTCTTAGTAAGTGACATTAGAATACACATATTAAAAACTGATTTGACTATTTATCATAGTTACATCCATTCTAGGAGCTATGGAACCAATGTTGAAAAAAAAGCTCCATCCAAATCCTTAAATCACAAACATGAAAAAGTATTTCTAAAGTTAAGCGCAATTTATTTATTACAAAATGCAAAACAATATGTACAAAAAGAAGCAATAACTTCAAGGTGAACCAACAAACAAAATTTCTCTATTCCTTTCAAGAAAATGCTATCTAAACCCTGACTCCCTAAACTAACATAAACAGGAGAAAACTTAAACAAAAGAAAAAAGGTAGTTCAACCCTGTAGATTCTGTAGTATAAAGAAGTGATTAGGGTCATTTACATAATGTACCAATACTTACAATCAAATGCTCAGAACAATACCACAAACTACTATTACAAAGGTTAGAGGGCCGAAAGTCAAACCTCTGCTGCTGTCAAAGGCTGCTTTCAGACTGCTGGAATGCCATGATTTTTATTCTTCCAGATGTTGTGTGGAAACCAGTCAGCAGCCGACAATCTTCTACATAAATAGCCAATCAATCGAAGATCTGTCAGGGCTCACTCAAAAGAGCCTCTCTTAAAAAAGAGGGCACACTATCACTCAAAAAAACAAACAACAAAATTCAGAAAAAATAAAATAAAATATCACATTATGGCCTAGGCTAACACTCATGAGTGAATTTATTAACACACCCTGAGTTAAAAATTCACCTGTGGACGATCTAACTGTAGACAGACATAGAAAATAGGCTAACCATGTTGGAGAAAATTACTCGTTGTGTATCTCCCCTCTTCATTTAGTTTTCTGTGTTCAGTTCATGTCTGCTCCAAGCCACTGACTGTTATCTTTTTCTTTAGTCTCATAAATGAGTTTTTAAACGGAAATTCGTAACTGTTGGACGCAGCAGGGTAAATGCCCCACGCTAGTCCTGCTTTAAATAAGATTAGATTTAGTATTAGCAGTGGCCATATCAATAAACTAAAAAATGAGCAGAATGAGGTGAATCTCAAAAAAACATTTTAAATTCCATTTAAAATTGTCCAAATAGTTTAAAAATACACAAAAAACAATCCATACACAAACAGCGAAATAATTAAGTCATTTATGTAGTTTGTTTTGAGGAACTACATTGTGTGGCATTTATGTATGTATGTATGTATGTATGTATGTATGTATGTATGTATGTATGTGTGTGTGTGTGTGTGTGTGTGTGTGTATGTATATATATGTGTGTATGTATATATGTGTGTATGTACGTATGCATGTACGTGTGTACGTATGTACGTACACACAAAGTGGTAAAAGTGAGGCCTTATGACCTATGCTGAAATAGTTGTCATCAAGTTTCATCTATGGATATTGGATTTTTGAAGAAGAAAGAAGTGTTGAACAAAAGTTTCTAAAGCAAAGCTTAAGAATATAACATACTGTATCTGAACACTTACCTGTCAAGTGAATCTATTCATCCATTCTTGGTATTTGCCTAATTCTGTTCGGGCTCACAGGGAGTATTAGTCAAGAGGCGAGTAACAAGGTACACTTTGGACATGTGCTGGTCCATTGCAGGGTCAAACACAAACACACACAAGACATTACTGATGTGTGAATCAATTCCTCTAGACACGTTTGCAGTGATTCAGGTCCCAGCTCTTCTACAAGTGAACAGTTTGTTTTGGAAGACTTTTTTTTTTGCTTAAGCTGTTCCTCTAATAAATAACTTGCCCCAGACAAATCTTAGCATCATCAGAGTATAAAAGACATGAATTTTTAAGGTAGCAATAAAAAACATTTATTTATTTTTTGTATTTTTTATTTTTTTACTCACGGCCATACAGAATGGTATGTAGTACAAAAAAAAAAAACATCCAACAATCCAAGTTTACAGATTATAACAGTGCAACACAAAATCAAAGCTCATCAAGAGTCCTAACACATACACAGTACATATTGACACCTACACTTTGCTTCCCACATCTGAACCTACATCTCTAAATGTCCAGGTGTAAAAACTGCATTGATGATATAATTGTTTAAAAAAAAGGTCCACATTTGCCTATCTTCATCTCAAAAGGGTGCTCCTGTAAATAAAACATAAATTAGGCAATGAAACAATATGCACAGCCTCGAATAGCTCTGCAAGCTGTGTACATAAAAATAGGCAGCCACATGGCTTGCTGGTTGCAAAATCTTAAATTTTGGTGAGACTTCAAAAGAAACTTTTCTTGCATTTTTATCATATTTTTTATTTGCTAACTGGTGTCCAACAGTCTTAGCCCAACCTTTAGATACTAGGGAAAAAAACAGTGATGATAAAATGCTCCACTTTCTGTGGATCTGGTTCTCAATCACTTTATATTTTCAATATGAATTCTTCACTAAGTACATTCTTCTTATCTGAAGTGGTTTATATATTTACACATTCATCTTATCAACTGTTATAATGCCTCTCTAAATTCATTTGATGCTTTGTCATTAACCTTTAAAGTGATATTTTGTCTATTTTGAAGTGATGCTTGTTAAAAGGTTGTGAACAACTTCTACTATCAATTATCTACCTATATTAGCTCTGTAGATAGCTCTTTGAATGGCCTCAATCTTGAGAAACAAAGTTTAATTGTAACAAGATTGACAATCTAACATCTACTCAGAAAAACAGCCAAGACCAAAAAAGATCACTGCCATCTTAAAACTGCTCTAATTTCTAAAGTTTCAAAGTGGTTCGTGTGAACAGTACTTTATAATACTTTAATGACACTGCGATCAGATTTGTATTAAACAATTTTTTCTATAGAATTCTAACTGTGTGGTGGGAAATCTGTTGCAGTAACAATATTTAACAATAAATCACATTTACAACAAAAAACATACAACAGATTGAAAGGATGCTAATTAAGACAGTGTAACAAACTGATTGACAGCTGTACTAAGTTTAAAATAGTTAGGTCAGCTCTTTTTCTAAACAAAGGTATGGTCAAAAGGTAAGACATTACTGTATTTTCCGCACTATAGGACGCACTGGTTTATAAGACACACTGACAATGAATGGTCCATTTTCAAACTTTTGTCATATATAAAGCCCACCAGACTAAAAGGCGCATTAAGCGAAACAAACGGAGAATACTGCACCGACGTAAAAGCCCCCACATACTTGTCCATACTTCACTCCGCAGAGGTCCGTGCGGACTCAAAGTGGACTTGAAGCGGACTTGGTGTGGACGCCTGATGGAGACGTTTGCGCTAAGACCAATTTTTGTGACCGCATAGGCATACTTGGTGTCGCACAATAAATTAACTGCCCGGTGAGAGACGGTGTTCTGTGAACTGTTTTGTGTGCGACACCAACCGCTCTCAGGTGAGAATCGGCGCCAGCGCACAGTGTGACTGCTGCTCTCTGTGCAGCACTGGCAGGTGTGCTGTGGCTGCCCTGGTGGTGAAGAAACAGGGCTAAAGGCACTTTCTTTTCTTTTTGTTTTAAAGCTAAGAGGTAAGCGATCTCTTCCTCCTCATCCGGTGAAGCCATGACTGAAATTTGTCACGAGAGAATTTTAGGCAATCTGTATACTGGAGTATGAAGTATCAACAGTTCGCAAACAGTCCGCCCGGAGTCCGCGCAGTTCACGGAGTACACAAAGTACGCCCGAGTATGTGGGTGCCTAATGCTGCAAGCGGTGCAGCTTTGTAGTTTACCAAAGTTGTACTAAAACATTACAACTTCTTACATATATATGCACTCCAGATTATAAGGCGCACTGTCGTTTTTTGAGAAAATTGAAGGCTTTTAAGTGCGCCTTATTGTCCGGAAAATACGGTAATTGTTCATACTTTTTATACAGAATACCTCTTCAAAATGGTAGGAACATGTCTTTAATGTAGATCTTTTCAGATTTCCCAGTGCAGAACCAACAATACTGTATTTTAAGTCAGTGAGTTTGCTGTGACTCATTTCTGTGCATGCTGGTGGGATGTTGTTGATATGCTGATCACCATTCATGGTTGTTGTCCCCTAAGTCGCACTGCATGCTGTGATGAATTAAATTTGCCTTTACTCTGTTTTAATCCTGTGCTTCTTGTCTTTGGCAGGTTAACATGGTTATTGGGATTCTTGTTTTTAACAAACTGGTGTCCAAAGATGGCATTACTGATATGAAACTAAAGGAGAGGGCGGGGTATGCTTTAAAGCACACATCCATTTATACACAGTGACCTTTAACCAGCCTGATTGATCGTGGATGGATTGGGGGTGGGGGGACTACTGCAGTTATTGTCTTTGTGCCTGAAATTATCTTCAGCCGTCACTCTGCACATTGTCAAATTGGCTCCAACTGACACTTAATTCCTCTGAGTGAGCTGAATGGAGGGTAAACTGAGAAAGGGAAGACTGTCTGGTTATTGGTCCTGCACAGACTCAGCAAGTCAGTGACTTAACTTATTGCTTTCTTTTATGTTTCAAATGTGTCACATTTTCCCTCAGCTACTCTTTGCTTGCAGGTGCTACTGTTGATTTAAAAGCTCTGTACAACCATTTGTCTCTTTTCTTTTGTTTGTTCTTTCTAGTAAAAGGAAGCAGGGTTTTATTAAAAAAACAAAAACAAACACATTTTTTAACTCTGGTTTTTAGTTACAGCTTTTGATTCTTTTGCACGTGAAATTTCTAAACTCAAATGCATATTTACAATTCTTTAATTTCTTGTGTGTATATTGTATAATGTTGTCAGAACTGATACACTAGATAGTATCAAGGCAGATTTATTCCACATTGTTAGGGATTGATGCTGGCCTTTTCTCTAATACACACTTCAGCATTTTGGTAAATACAGCAAGGTATTATTGCAGTCAGTCAGCTTTGTCTTCATCAGAAACAGAGAAAGAGAATACTGAAAATTGGCCTAAACTATCAGGTGAAAACTACACCCTCCGATAATGTCAATATATTTTATATTTATGATTTACGGGAAAGGGTTTAATATATTATAAATTAAATAACATATTAATCAATAAATTAATTTAGTCATTTATTAATCAATTGCACTCATAGGATACCACCCCAAAGAGGAAACATTATAATATTGTTTTCAGTCTCAACACAACCATAAAATGAGTTTTCATTTGAAGAGACCATAAAACACACAAGACACTGTAGACTAAGAATTAATTTTGGGTTATACATTTATTAACAAGAAATAAAAGACATAGCTGACCACTTTAAAATGACCTATTATTTTTCAAAGTTATGATTAAAATGGGAGTAAAATGTTTGGCTAAAATAAATAAAGAGCATAATAAAATAAAGAAAGAAAGAAAGAAAGAAAGAAATCTGGGTTGATAAAAGAGATAAAAATGGTATTTTGAGGCACACGATGAAGTGTATTTGTTTTAAATGGGACTTAGGTGAATAAAAAAATATATTAGTAATCTTGGCCACCAGAACTCATCACCACCATAAAAAAGAGTTGGTCATCTTACTGGGAGATGAGTTCAGTAATACAACACAGGGATGGTTCAGCAGTGGAGTTTCTCCCATCGGAATGAGGCTGTCAGCCATGGCTGAGAGACGGAAGCCGACTAATACTGCATACTTTGGCAGTACACTGTTAAGGTACTCTCACTAATCAGGTCAATGGAGAGTCTGGTTCACAGAGCCAAAGGACCACCTGGAGGGTCTGGAGACTAGAGGATCTGTTCTGCAGTATTATCAGCTGGTTTGGCAACTTTGGGTTGGTTCAGGCTAAGGACAAGTTGCATTCACGAGTGTTGGAAGTAAACACAAGGATCTGACTGTCTATTTACTTGTGGATGACTAACTTAGCCTTATATAACTTGCCAATTTGACTAGACAGTAAAAGCTAGACTGGGTACTGAACTAACAATTCAGTGAGTTAAAGCAAAAAATACAGACCAAGGGAAAACTAAAAAAAATGACAATAACACCACAAGAAGCCAAAAACAAAGGTGCAAAACTATGGAAGGAGAATTCTGCCATTATCTAAGAGTTCACATGTTCGATTTGAAAGCAGGATTTCATCTCTTGCCTTCAAAAACTTAATGCTTGCACTCAAAACTTCTGCTCTCTTTCAAATATTCTCTTTTCTCTCTCTCAAAACTTTTGCTCTCTTACAAATATTCTCTTTTCTCTCTCAAATCTTTGTGTTTGAGCTCAGATTTTCTCTTTGCGCGCAAAACTTATCTCTCTCTCATAGATTGTGTCTGCGCTTGCAAACCTCTCTGCTCACTCGCAGATTTTTCTGCTTTCTCACGGATTTGAGCACCGTCACCTAGCAACCGTTCCAGCAAATAGAATGATAGTGTTCATCTACGTGCGCTTGATACTTTCTAGTGGGTGTGCTGGTGATGCTACGTTGTGGCATCTGCACTTCCTGGGTTGCCAACTAGATGTAGGGAGAAACAACTTCCGCTTTCTGCTCAGTGTTATAACTTTCTGTCATGACATGCTTTCAAAAGAATGGCCTTTGAATTTGTTTGTTTTCATGTTAGTGATTTTCTGGCTGGTCAAAACATAAAGAGAACTTAAAGAGAACTTTGGCCATACGGGCTGCGACCAATAGCTTTGCATTCACAACAGACAGCGGGTGTGTGTTCTCTACGTTAGTAAATAACAGGCCAGCAACATCTCCAGACGGTACTGATCGCTAACAGCCCACTGATGTGAGGCAGGAGTATGGGGTTCCATTAGTGCCAAAAATATGTTTATGTGTCTATGTAAGCCGTGTATGTAGCATGCTTATGGGGTTCCATTAGTGCCAAAAATATGTTTATGTGTCTATGTAAGGCGTGTATGTAGCATGCTATGTATATGTAAGGTGATATGTCAAGTGATATTTTAGGAGACATGTAAGGTGATCCTTTTGAACATTAAGAAAAAAACTTTTTCTTCTGTCATTCGCTGGGAACTGTGCCTGAAATCATCCATTATGTCTATGTATTTGACCTTACACGATTCCCAGTCAGTAGCAGTTTAATGTGACACAAAAAAGAAGTTCCACTTTGTTGTTAGTTCACAAAAAAGATTAATTTTTTATTCATGTATTTCTCATTCTTGTCTTTTGCTTCTATTTTCTAGAAATGTTATGATGTTTATGAGGAAAAAGATCATTTTAGAAAGACAGCATTCCTGAGTGGACATGGCCTTAGAATGATTTCTATGACTGCCTCTGTGTTACTGTTGTACTAACTTGTGAACATGCAGATTGTTGTTCAGACAGGGCTGCTGAGATTTAGTTCAAGCTCAGCGGTTCAGCGTTACGCTTATAAATGTCATTTAAAAGCATAACCTTGTAAATGACTAAACAATAGTTATTAAGCATCTATTAGTAAGCTGTAAATACTTAATTAACAATTATTAGGCAGTTAAAGTACATTAGATAAAAATGATACAGACTGAGTTTTTGGCAAATAGTGAGCCAATATGGATCTGACTTTTTGATTTTAATTTTTTTCCTGTTTTTTTTTATAAATTAGACTTTAAATATCAAACATTTGTCAGTAAGTTACCTGCATGTAAACACTGAAAATTTGTAGCTAAAAAGTTTTGTTTTGGCATATAAAGTTTTTAATTTAGCAAGTAGCATAAATTTACATCTCCCTCAAGAAAAATACATAAAGTACTTGGCCCTGCTTATAGACTGTAGAGCTCTGAAGTAAACCCAGAAGTAGAATTTGAAATAGGACCTATTTTCCCCATAGGTTTCAGTACAATTTTTAAGTCATGCCCCCTCCATACAAATAAAGGGGACATTGTTGTTGGTACACTAACCAATATATATATATATATATATATATATATATATATATATATATATATAAGCATTAATAAATCTTTTATAAAGGAACACTTCTTGTAGACTTGAAAAATAAGGTCCAACACACAGACTGTTTTATGTAGAAATTTAACTATGGCTCTTGATGTTCTGCGGAAAATACATCAGTTGTATAGTAGATGATTGTTTTCTGCATAAATTATCACCTCATTACCTTGTTTAAGGTGGAAACACAAGCAAACTTTACTTTAGAGTCAGTGTGTTTGCCAAAACAAATGATTTAGTTGAAATTTGGATTTCTTTTGGGTTAGGTCAAAAGGAAGACCTAAAACCCTGATATCCTTTTTGTAAATTTAAACAATAAACAGAACATAAGATTTTTTGATTTTGTAGCAGAGAGTTGTTTAAGGTTTTTTTTGTTTGTTTGTTTTGTTTCATTTTACATGGAGAATCTTTGAATGTCAAATATGTATTTTGTCCAGTATTTTTGCTTTAAATAAATAAAAAGCCTAGCATTCTTTGATGGAATGTATATTGCCCACCAAATATATGTTTGCCTGCCGAGTTTTATACTAAGATCATCTTGTGTTGAGAAAGTATGGAGTTATAACTATTTTGGTAATACCTCTCAAATGACTTTAGCTCATTCTCATACACTATTGTGAGATGTCATGCTCAAAGTATGTTGTAATTGACTCTCGGCTACAATCACACCAAATTTCAGCTCAATATGAGACAGACCTATGCTATTTTGGAGTTAGCTAATGTTGATTAGTTGTGGTCACCATTTTAAAGTTTTTTTACTTCAAAATTCAATCAGTGGTAAATATACATCCAGTTATTACTTTCTGAGAGTTTCATTGAAATCTGTATAGTGGTCTGAGATATTTTTCTAACCTGCAGACAAGGTTGACACTAACACTTGATGGCAAAGTTTAAATCAAAACTATTTCACAATGTGTAGTGCTTAAAGTATGCATTGGGGACAAAGCTATTCTACTACCACATCAAATTGTTGGTTGTTTACCATAACTTTTGGCTAAGTTGTAGCCACTTTTGTGTTTGAAAAGCTGCTTAGCTATGGCAGTCATCACACACAGGTGTGGACAAAAACATTACCACCGATTTGCTTTTGTCAGTAGGCAATAAAAACATAAACAAAAGGTGGAATGAATCAGTTCAGAGACACATTATGAGAAATAAAACTAAGTTAAACTGGACAATTTTAATAAATAATATTTTAAGCTTGTTTTATAAAAATATTTTCACAGTTGAATTGTTGTGATTGTCAGCCGTGTGAGCATTCTAAAGGGTTGGGAATGCAACTCTGTCACCAAAAGAGGTGAGGACTGAAGAGCAGTCCAGTTCCAGAAGAACACAAGTTATAGGATGAAGTTAAAGGGTGTAGGAGGTCAGAGAGGTACCAAGAAGAATGGCAACGATTTGTAGATAAGTAGAATAATTTTGTAATAAATTTGTAACCTATCTAGAAGCCACTATAGGTGAATGAGAATTAGAGTGACCTGTGGCCAAGGTTTGGTGCTGATAAGAATCCTGGCAACAGAGTTTTGGACAGACTGAAGTCTATTGAGAGGTTAACTGGGTGTTCCATACAAGACTCCATTGAATTAGTCCAAACAGGAGGTGGTGAAAGTATGAATGAAGCTTTCTGCCACAGAGTTGGGGACTGATGGTCTGGAGTCTTCAGATGTTTCTGAGATGACAAAAGGCAGATTCTGTGATAGTTTTGATGTGTGACTCAAAGGAGAGAGTGGAATGCAGAATAAATAATGCCACAGTTGTGAAATAAGGAGGATGGGACTTTATATCCAGAAGAACATCCCTAGCCTTTTTTTATGGAACCACAACCAAAAGTTAAATTTCGGTGCTGTTGAGTTGTTGTTAAAATGGATTTGAAGACATCAAGGGTTTGATATTGTTCAGACAGTTGACAAGGGAGAGAGGTGGGAAGTTAATGGATAGACTAGAATGGTGCTGGCATAGTTTTTGCGTATACTCAGCATATTAAAGTAGTTTAAAACCATGCTATGAGAGAGTTTGTTAAAGAGAGAGCATGTAAATAACAAAGAGGAGTAGTCCAAGTACAGGGCTTTGGGGCTTTTATTTAATCAGGGCTTCAGGGAAAAGATCATTACCTACAGAACTTAATGTTTAGGCTGTCCTTTTTCTTCCATTTGCACCAAACAGTCAAAAAAGGCCCTTTGTTGTCTTTGCATCCTCTCTGGTGAACTTGATGTTGTTGTCAACAGAGCTAAGCTGGTAAACACTTCTACTTCTTTCGATTGACCCAGATATCATCCTGAACCAGTGGCCAACCTATAGTTCTGTTTTAATTCAATGCCACACTGAGACTTGTTCTCCAGCTAACATTGGCCCAGTGCTGAACAGGTTCACAGGAGCTTCTCTGCTTCTTGAGCAGTGAGCATGACTTTCTTCCTGAGAACCTCCCGACTTTGCATCATTGGAAACAATAAATATTGAAAGTATTATAATTATTAAAGGTACATTAGCTGGAGAAGACATCTCAGCCAGACAGAGGATCAAAACAGAAAGTGAGAGGCTGAGGGGGATGGGACTCAGATCAATAGAGGCACGTCTTACATCCTCCATCAGAGGTACCGCTCAAGAATTGCATGTCTGCAACACGCAAAACTTTTTTTTTTAATTTCATCCAAAGGTTTAAGCTTCACAACCAAAAGCCTGAATTCTGTAACCAAAGTTTTGCGCTTGAAACCAGAACTGTTAGATTTCTATGTAGACATGATTGTATTAAAAAAAAAAAAACAAAGCAAACAAAAAAAATCAAACAAAACAAAACAAAACAACAAAACTGTTTGCAGTTTTTTAAACTTTGTTTTCAAATGTGTAGTTTTAATTGAAATTTCTTTTTGATTAACTGACTATTTAAAAGACATTATCTTTATAAGGTTTGAATAAATTCACAACAGAAATCAAGTCAAGGCAGTATACAAAGAAAAAGAAAAAAACAAGTCAAAATCCAAAATCCTACTCTGTTTAAACAAATCCAAATTTAAAATTCATTGCAATCAATTCATTCTAATTAAATACAATACATTCACATATAATACATTTTGAAATGCCAGTTATAAATAGTTATCTATCTAAGGAAGCGAGCAGATTGTATCAAATCTTCACTTCATTGCAATCTCCCATCCCAAGCAGGCCATTGATGACAGTGGAAAGGAAAAACTCCCTTTTTAACAGGAAGAAGCCTCCAGTAGAATGAAGCTCAGGATGAGCGGCCATCTGCCTTGGCCAGGTGGAGTTTGAGAGGACAGCAAAGATACACAGACAAACAGAATGGCTTGTCCTGGTGTAGTTTTAGTGGGGGGGGGGCAAGAAAAACATAAATGACAGCAACAATTACAAATGCAACCAAGAAATGCAGAGCAAGTAAAGACAGCAGCAGAGTGAGGAAATGTGGTCAGTTTGTCCTCCAGCAGTCAAAGCCTAAGCAGCATAACTAAGTTATAGCTCAGGAAACCCAAGCCAACCTTAACTATAGGATTTATCAAAAAGGAAAGTATTAAGCCAAGAATGATAATGAGGTGGGTGAAGGTGGACAAAGAGATAATGTGCGCTGCCTCGAATACAGTTTTGTGATACCTGGAAGGTGAGATATAATAGATAGTTAGTTGCTTGCAAAAAGGGTGATTGTAGTAATGTGACAGCTCCAGTCTCTGTTGGACAGCAAACAAACATTCCAAAATGTTGGAGAGGTTTGTTTTTAATGATGGCTTAACCAACCAGAGTCCAAGAAATCCAAACAGAAACTTTTAAAAGAAACATTAACTGCACATTCAGAAAATTTACTTACATGACAGTAGATTTAATTTTACTGAACAATCTAAAAGTCTCTCAACAATTGATAGGAAAAATTGTGCTTATGCTGTTAGAGTTGATGTGCACCCTGCTCCCCTTTACTCTGCAGCCTGTTCTGTCTTCATTCACATTAATGCATACCGTTGTTTTTTGTTTGTTTGTTTTGTTTTGTTTCGTTCTCTCTGAAAATGTGATCTCTCTTCACACTTCTGCTGTCTGAAATGTCATGTTTGAGTTTGCTCAGAGTCCCCCTCTCTCTCACTCAGGGCTCTCCAGTCAGGAACACATCAGTCTCAGAAGCCCCCTCCAATCTCATCTGTGATTGGGTAAAAAAGATCTGTCAGCTCCGCTCTCCTCCTAACATACGACTTCAAGCCCTGCCCATCACCAGACTAGCTGGGTCCCATAGCTGGGAACCTCTGTTTGGCTAACTGTTACTTCCTGCCTTTTCCTATTGTTTGACTGATCTTGCATTTTTTCTCTCTTCTGTTAGCTGAAAAGAGTAGAACATAATGCTGCCTCAAGTTCTCATAATTTCTATAACATCTGAAGATAAACTTTCCTTCTACTCATGCTAGTTGCAGAGCAGTAATATGAACACTTTTTTTAATCGTATGGGAGTGCTGTGTGCCAGTTTTGAATGGTTGTCACGAATGAATTTATGTTAGTTGTGACCAAACAGGAAATTATTTATATTACTTTGTCTATAAATTCTTAGTTAATCACTTTTTTAACAGGCTGATGCATAAATGGTCTTCATTGTGGGATAAACACATTAGACATATAGAAACGTGTATCCCCCATATTGAGTAATAAAGGTTTTAAAATTAATTAAAGGCCTAACAATCATTGGAGATCAGTCAGTGAGTACCACACCAAATTATCAGTCAATGTGTCTATTTGACTAGCTTACAGCATTTTTTTTTTGTATTTTTAACACTCCTGAATCTCTCAAAAGAGAAAGAGACAAAGATAGGTATAGGAGTCCTTGTAACTTCGAGCCAATTTGAGCCGATGGCCACAAGAGGGTTAAGGTAGGATGGCTGTGGGGGTCATGTTGAACTACAGATAGATATAAAATAGAAATGATAAAAACACAAAACAATCAATACAATTAAACATTTTTAAAACAAATTACACAAAGTCTAGTATAGAGCATTGAGAACATAAAAACGATGGTAAATAACATCCAGTTTGTGAAGGAGAGTTTTTGACTGACTGTAGACTATTAAACCAAGCTAGACAGCTCTCAGAGAGTTCTATGTACCTTAGCCTGTCAAACAGTAGTTCATGATTCACAGTTAAATGTGAATCAGGAATGCTCATTCAACTGAAAAAAAGTTGTAAAGACCAAAGCAACTAGACTTATGTTCTGTAGTTGAACATGTTTTGCTTACTATCCAGAAAGTTTTCTCAATGCAAAACTAGACTGTGTTGAGTTCCAAGCTTTAAAGTGCATGGGATGTGCCATGTACACAAGTTAATTCAAATGCAGATTAATCTCACTCCCCTCCCACTGGTGAGTCATTAGGGTCTTTGTTTGTCTGGCTTACAAGAGAGTTGTTTTGGTCACATGCATAAAGGTGTAAATTAAAGAGAAAGAGACTGGATATCAAGAGCACTGCTTCATTGTAAGTTGTAGAAAGCTGGACTCTGAGACCTCCTCTATTTAAAATTCTCTGTCAAGGCCTAACCACACAAAAAATAAAATGATATTATTATTATTATTATTATTATTATTATTATTATTATTATTATTATTATTATCTGCTCCAAGTCTGCTTAATTATCAAAAGTGTACTCCCTTAGTTTAAATCCTCAACATGAGGGAGATTGCCAAAAAGGGTACACAGAAATTTATGGAAGACTAAAAAGCATGAAAATGAGGTGACCAAACCTGCAAAAGTATGACTTGGATGATGGCATCCCTACTTGCTGCTCTCTGTCTTTCAAACATGCTGCTCTTAAGTATCAAATGGGAACATATTTATTGTAGCCAATTTGTTTGTGGACAGTCTTAAGGCTCAGTTTGTACTTTGGGGACAGGCGGTGCCACTGAGCCTCCTTTTCCCTGAAAATTAAAGACTAATTCACAGACTGGAGTACGTCAATTTTTAAAAAAGGATGGTGGCTGTTTTTCTTTGCAAACACTTCAACCTTGGCATATTTACAGTTTGCAGGTTAACCAAATTATTGATCTTTTAGATGAAAGCTTTGAATCTGTTTATATCTGTTTATAACATATCAATATGATGTTCTAGCAAAACAAATATTTATTTTTGTGCAAAGCTTAAAAGCATCTTAGCCACCTCCTACCACCCTCCAAACCATGCACCTTTTGCCTCTCAATTCTTAAGTCCAGGAAAATGGAGTATTTCAGAAAGTGTTGATAGCTTTTTAATATCACTGCTTGTAGCGTACATTTAACAGCTGTCTTGCCCTTTTCCTTGAAATTGAATTTCTACTATTATGTGATTTTTAATCTGGTCGTCCAGAGGCTACAAAAATCGATTCCCTCAACTCGTCAGCTCTAATTGTTTAGCAAAAGGCCACATAGTAACATATTAGTTTATTATTACGTGCCAATATCTCCAGTTTTGTTGTCAGTGGGAGCCTTGCAGCAGCAGCACTGAGATGCACAGAATTTCAAACAGTGGAGCTTTTAGATTTTCAAAGGAACACAGAGCAACATAGTGTCTAATGACCATAAAATAAATTTTTTGCCTAGAAAATTAGGCCTGTACACAAGAACATACACATAGAATACATTAGCCCTAAATAAAATTTAAAAAACCTGTCAGGGCTGCATTTTACAGTTTTTATTAACAACAGGCACAAACAACATGACATCTGAGACATTTTAGCTGTAATAGAATTCTGAAGCAAGTGGCCAAGAAAATCAGCTGTTAGCAACAGTGTTCTTTTTTAATAAGGCTACTATGTCATTCAGCAATTTCCTTACGAGAAGAAATAGGACGAATCAAGACAACACTAAGTGTTTCGGATGTAAATGTTCAATTTGTCACGACTTACACAACAGGTTAGCTCTAAGTTTACCCTCCATCACCTAAACACACACATATTAAAAAAGACTGAGTTACAGCCATTCAAACTTTTTAACATGAGCTTATTTCACCCTTTAGAGGGCTAATTAATATAGAATGTCATAAAAAGCCTTGTTTTACATGGCAAAAAAAAGTAAGAAAAAAAATAGAATTCCTTGAAGGAATACACATCACTTGTTGCCTTTCATGGTAGAGATTTAGACTAAGATGATCTGATTTTGAAAAATGTTGGAGTTGCAGCTGGTTTGATCAAACCTTCCAATAATGTTATTCTCAATTTCATGCAAAACAGTGAGATGTCAATCTCAAAATGTGTTATGAATGATTCTCAGCTACTACCACATCAAATCTTAACTCAATATCTATAAAATTGACTAATTTGGAGTAATTTTTGTGGAGTCAGCTAATGTCAATTAGCTGTTGCAGCTGTCTTGAATAAGACTGACTCCAAAAGCTAATCAGTTGTAGATGTACATCCAATGAGTACTTTCTGAAAGTTTCATTAAATCTCATCCAGTCCTTCAGATATTTTGCTAAAAAACAGTAAGGGTTGTGTCCAACAGATTTTAAACAACGATTTCACTTAAAGGGTAGCACTTGGGATGTGTGTTGTGAATGACTCTCAGCCAGAACCACACCAAATTCTATCACAATATCTGTAAAATTAATTGAATTAAAGCCATTTCTGTGTTTTATAAAGTCTAATGGTTGTGGCAGTCATTTTAAAATGGGTTGGCTCTAAAGGTTTATCAGTTTGTAGATGTACAGCCAATAATTACTTTCCAAAGGTTTTTTAAAATCCATTAAATGGTTTATGAAATAGTTTGCTAACAGAAAAACTAGAATTAACTCCAAATAGTTTACGGCAAAATTTTAAACAACAATGTTGCAGTCTGTTAGTGCTCAGTATATGTGCTCAGAGATCAGTCTTAGCTACTGCCACATCAAATCTTGGGTTAAACTCTGTAAAAGCATTATAGCCATTTTTGTATTTGTTAAGATTGACCAGCTGTGACCCTTGGTCATCTTCACTTTATTTCTTCAGTTTCCTTTTTTCTGCATGTTCTTCATTCAGATGCAAAACCATCAACACAATAAGATAAAAAAAGAAGGTTGGATAATTGTACTCTGAGCTTGGTTTGTGACATATTCTCTTGCATATCAGAGCAGCTTTATAATTTCTTTTTTAGACTGAGTTTGACCAATAACAAAGTAAAAAAGCTGTGTATAATGATGTGTTTGCAGGGTTAGTAAGTTCAAGTACTCAAACAAATGCTTTAAAGAGAAGAAAACAAAAGATTTTGTATGTTCATTTTTATTAAGTATCCTTTATATTTGGTCTCATAAGTCACTTTGCCACCAACCAGTGTTTAAGTGTAGTTTTTCTTTAAAAACTGTTTAGACAGTAACCTGTGTTATTTCCAACCTAATATTTGTTCTTTGGTATTTTTTGCGAGAATTTTAGTTGCTGAATTATTATGATAAAGAAATTGCTAAGGTGTTGTGGATTTTTTTAGAGCAAAAAACAAGGAAAACAGAATGATACAATTATTTGTCTTTTAACCTTCTCATTAGGTGGATCACACATCACATGACACATCTGTATAACTGCTCATTTGTTCTCTAAAATCCAGTTTCAACATCCAGTGTAGCTTTTACTTTTTTGAATGCAGTGTTATGATCAGTGAAACCTGCATGGAGGGTTTAAGAAACTGAGAGGTTTACTATTCTTTTCCTTAAACTTTTTCACGTTTTGCTCATTGCGACCACAAACTTCACAATTAATACTTATTTTGTGTTGGTGTATCAGATAAAATACTAATAAAATAGTTTGCAGTTGTAACATGACAAAATGTAGAAAAGTTCAAGGGGTATGAATAATACCTCCCCAGAGCTAAATAAATTTGCTCACTTTCAGCTCTCCAACTCACAGTAAGGCTGTCTGTGATAAAATGGAATGTGAATTAAATTTTTACTTCTAGAACCTTAGGCTTTGTATTTTTCTAGAGAGATCAGTTGGCTCCAAAATCATAGGTTGATGACATAGTTATTTATCAAACATTAACTGCACTGAGTTAAAATGTGATTATAAAGGTTTGCCTTTGGAGTGTGAGGGAGGGAGGTCATATTTGTTTTAATCATTTGTGAGTTACTGTACATGTCTGCATGTAAGTATACAAATTTAAGCTGTTAAATCAAATAAGCAGTCAGCAAAAGCAAAGATGCCCTAGGAGGCACATCAGCACATTATTAGCATCAGATTATTTTAGAAAAGGCTTCTTTTAAATCCCTGTATTTTCTTGGCATCTTCCAGACAGAATCAGACTTCATATTTGGTTCAAAATGTCCTCTGATTTGGCCTCTTCCTGTTCCCCTTCCCCAAGCAACTCATAGGTAAACACACTAAATTTCAAGGAAGACTGTAGCCCTGAGAGAGAGACTGTGTGAGAACACCGTAAATCAGTGTGTGTGTGGCTGTTTCTGCGTGTGCTCATCTGCACACGTGCATTTGTGTGAGTCTATGTGTAGGTGCATTTGTATCTGTTTGTGTATGTTACAGCGTGTTAATTTGACTTTGCAGTCAGATGACAGTGCCACTGTACAATATGACGCTCAAATGTGCCAAGTGCGGAGTTATCTCTTCGGCTGACGTTTCCACCACAGCTACCAGTAACGCCATGTTAGTCCCGCTAATTATTTTACCTTAACTTTTCTTACCTCTGTTCTCTTCTTCCTTATTCCTCACCTGATTTGTTCTCTGTCCTTTATTCCTCTGTCATTTTTTCTTCTCTCTGATGTCTGGCAGACAGGATTTTATTCATTATCTAAAAGCTCTTGATACTCACACTGTCTCTTAAAACAAAATGTGTTAACTTTTTCAATGTAAATGCCTATTCTTATGTGCTATATGATTGAACGAAAGTGTGTTTGTGTGTGTGTGTGTGTGTGTGTTTGTCTCGTAAGAGTCACAAAGCTGACAATAAGGAGGCCATGTATGCAGAGAGGCCAGCCACACACAGTTATTATTTGTGTGTGTGCGCCTTGCTGTGATCCGTAAGTGCCTAGATTGATCAACTCTATTACTTGCAACACAATTTTGCACTTTTAGAGACTGTGACAAAAAATATCATAACTAGACAGGTTATTTGGTGGTTATCCCACTTCTTATTGTTAAAAGTGTTGCTGCAATCTACAAATATAGTCACAAAACAGTTAGTTGATTTCTCAATTGGTGTGCCTGAGCAAATACTACACATCATTTCACCTCATAGTTTGTAAGAAGACATGCTGACACAACTCATGAAAAGCAGACATGTTTCTCTGTTAAGTGGTTGTGTGTGTGCCAGTTAAAAAAATTTGCTAAAGGCATAAATTATGTAAAATAAATAAATAAATAAAATACAATAATAAAAAAATATATGTGCTTCAAATGTAAACTGGTAAGGATTAGAACAAATATTTCATACAGAAGTCATACAATAAAATAATAGAGTACTACAGTCAAAAGTTTGGACACTTTCTCATTCCAAAAGATTTTTTAAAAAGTTTGTTATTTGTTGTTTTCAGGTGGTAAAATATTTTCTTGACAACAGCTTTGCACACTTGTAAAGAAAAAAAAAGATTGATTTGCAAGGTACAGTGTCTCGATCTTAAATCCAGACTATTAGAACCATCCCAAAACGATTGCAAGTATCAGATCAGAGTACGGATCAATAATTTTTTTTTTGATTGGTGTTAGAGTAGCTGCCAGGCTCTGCTTCGGATCCAATTTTGTATATAGTTTATTGCTCTGGATGACCAACCCATTGCTGTGCTGGAGAAAATATTGATATTGCATTGATTTTAGGAATTTTAATGTACTTATTGTCTGTCATCTATTGTAAAAAAAAAAAAGAAACAACAATGATAACAAAAAGAAAATGTAAATGTCAGACTGAGAGTCAGTGCTGACTGATCTTTTTTTTTAAATGACTCGGATCTGTATCAGGAACAAAAAATATTAATCCGTAGATCCTTAGTTTTTAGTCTACATTAACAAGGTAAGCTCCACTAAACCAGAGATCATGATTTAACTGACTTTTAAATGACTGAACTTTCTGAAACAACTTTTCAGTGTTTTCAAACTAAAGTGATAAATCTGTATTATGCTGATGGCTGTGTAGAAAAGCACTTCTGTTAAATATGTTACAAGTTAACAATTAAATATTGACATTTCAGTCAACATATTTGTAATACAGCATTTACTGAATGACATATTTCAACATTTACACAAACAAGAGGAATGTTTTTAATATTGTCGTGCTTTTGGTTTCCGGTGTGATGGAGGCGTGTCGGTAAGTGAAGATACACAACAAGAAAAAACGGGTCTCTTGCATTAAACTTTACTCTTCCAGTAACAGATGAGTTACAATTGGAACGAAGTTGTTCAAACTTACAAACTGTGTTGTTTCCAGCCTCTAGCTCTGGCACAGACAGCATTTAGCAATGTCCAGGCANGCATGTTCAAATGCTCTCATGAAAGACTTGAACTGCAGCGCATCACCTTTGAACACAGAAATGTCCTTTGTTGGTAGCTGCGAAAGCTGTTGTTGCTTTACTAACAATTCAGTTATTGCGTTCTGCTTCTGCATGACTGACACAATATCATTCCCTGTTTGTGTTCTAGAAGTTTGGTTTGAAACTGGCGATGCTAGGTGTGGTATTTGTGTACGCTGCACTTGTCTTGGTGCATGAACATTCATTGTAGCATGTTGCGGTAGCGACATGCTAACTCTTTCCTTCTTTATGTTTCCACTTATTGATTTTTGCACTGACACGTGACTACCTCTGTCATCTTCCAACGTTTCATACTCTTTAAGCACTTGGATTCTTGCTTGGCTTTCAGCTAATGCCGTCTCCAGTTCTAATTCTTCCTTTTCAGCTTTAATTCTAATTTCTTGGAATTGAAGCTCCTGTTTTTTCCTCAACGCTTCTTGTCGTTTCATTAGAGCGGCATGCTCTGCTTCCTGACGGGCACGTGCGGACGATACACGTGAGGTGCTGGAAATGTTACTTACATGAGAGTGTGCTTTAGCAACATTACTGAACCCTATCTGTGAAACACTGTCACTAGGCAAAACAGTATCTTCTTCATCTATTAGGTTTTCCCCCTCTGTGGAATCATGCACTCCTGTCAGCCATCTTTTAGTTTCTTTCATGAAGCCTGTTATCTGATCCATTTTAGGTTCGTACCAATTATTTTGGTCGTGAAATTTGTCCTCTTCAGACAACAGATTGTAAACTTCCATATTGAGCCTATTAAACTCGTTTAGAGACTGTGCAAAATCACCCTCCATCTTACGCTGAACACTTTCCACATTTTGAGCATCACACTTCAATGTCTCTATCTCTTTAATTTGGCTGGTTAGAGTGGCTAACGTTCGTCTTCTTAATGCTATGAACCGTTGTATTCTCTCCTCAGCGCCCTTCTCAGTTAGCTTGCGCTCTCTCCTCTGTTCCAATTTATCCTCACCACGCGTGTCAGCATTTCCGTCAGCCATCTTATAATCGCGGAGTTAATGTGCAGTAAGCAGGCACAAAGTTTAAAGCACGTACTTCAAAGTTGCCTTTCTTGTCTAACTGAGTGCAAACAAACTGTTCATATATCACAAAAGCTCCACATTGACCGAATCCGTTACTGACATGCACACGTGTCTCGGACAATTAACTGCATTCAGTGGAATTTTACGACAGGCTTTAGCTTCAATTTTCGTCAGCGCTCCTTCATCCATCCGTATATTGTCTTTTCTTTACAATATTCAAAGATAAAGAAGCCTTTTCGTTACCTTTTCTTGGAGAATCATTCAAAAGGTTACCCGTTTCAGTCTCTTTTTTCTCTCTGCGAGGCGCTTTTCTCATCAGCCGCGTTGTCCAGGCAAAAGGAAAGGCGCTCCATTAGCAATTTTTTGACTTTATATAGTGGCACTCTGCGTCCCAATAGTTCGTTGTACCACCTTTGCAGTTTGTCTAACAACCAATATTTGAATCACTCGACTGAAACCAAGTCTTCTTTTATGATGTTTACTTAAGGAATTCAAAAAAGTACACTTACAAAAAAAAAATGAAAGGCTCGGTACAGATCGGTCAAAAAATTGTGCTGCTTCCACCGTATCCAACTGCAATCTGAACTCAAACGTGCATACGGCCAATATTAATGTTACGCATTACGTAGTGGAAGCCAAATTACTTTTCACAATAAAAGCATCCTTTTACATTAACTAAGTTATACATTCTAGAAAATATACTCATCATGAATTTCTCAAAATTAAATTAAGCATATTTATACATTTTTAATCTAAATTATTATTCTATATGAACTCCCCATTAACTGGCTCTTACAGTCCCTGTTTCTTTCCATTTATGAAGAACAGCGAGAACAGGATCTGCTCTCTGGAGTGTTGCTAGCTGCTCAGGACCCAGGGGTTCAAGCCAATTGACCTCTGGTCTTTCTGGTAGGGACACAGATGGCTGATCCCCTAACTTGTGTGATCCATCATTGGTGCTGCTTCCGGGCTGGATGTGCCTTATGGCTAGGGGCACAACATCATCCACATCATGTTCAAACTTGGCCCACTGGATGTGAATTTTTTGGCAGTACCTGCACCCTTTACATGGCAGATCTGACAGGTTTATCCCTGCCTGGTAACAGTCACAGTTCTCCACCCTTTCTCCTGGCATCCTCGACATGGCATCTGCATTACCATGCTGTTTGCCAGCTCGATGTTCAATCTGAAAGTCATACTGGCTTAATTCTTCAAGCCAGCGAGCTAGTTGTCCTTCAGGACATTTGAACCTAAAAAGCCAGGTAAGACTGCCATGGTCGGTCCTAAGTAGAAACTTTCTTCCTAGTAGATAGTGGCGAAACTGCCGTGTGAAACGAACAACAGCAAGTAATTCATGACGAGTGACACAATACCTCTGTTGAGCTGGTGAAAGGCGGCTACTAGCATAGGTCAGAACTCGTTCCTCTCCCCATTGTACTTGTGACAAAACAGCACCAACACTGTTGTTTGAAGCATCCGTGTCCAGAATGAACTTCCCTTCAACTTGGGGATACCCCAACACTGGTGGAGTGGTCAGTTTCTCTTTGAGTCTTATAAATGCAGACTGCTGCTCATCAGTCCATTGGAACACTGTTCCCTTTTTGAGAAGGGCATGGAGAGGGCTTGCCAGCTCTGCAAAATTGGGTACAAACTTCCGGTAATAGTTACACAGCCCAAGACAAGTTTGTAACTCCTGCAAGTTATTGGGGGAGTTCCACTGCTGTACATCTTTTATGAGGGCTGGATTTGGACTGATTCCTTTGCCACTCACAATGTGACCCAAGAAGAAAACTTCTTCCTGCAGCAGATGACATTTTGATGGTTTTAGCTTTAGTCCATAGCTTTGGAACCTCTGAAAAACTTGCTTGAGCCGATCCAAACTTTGGTCTACTCCATTTCCGATGACAATGACATCATCCAGGTAGATGAGAAGAGTTTCCCACTGAAGGCCCCTGAGAACGAGCTCCATTGCTCTCTGAAACGTACTTGGAGCGTTGCACAGTCCAAATGGCATTCAAGTGTACTCAAAAAGGCCCCATTTGGTGATGAATGCCGTCTTTTCTCGATTTTTACTATCCACTGCAATCTGCCAATAGGCAGACTGAAGATTGAGAGTAGAGAACATTGTGGCTCCACCCACAACATCGAGACATTCTTCGATCTGGGGTAGTGGATAAGCGTCCTTGATTGTTAGATTGTTCAGACAGCGGTAATCTACGCACCATCTTACTCCTCCATCCTTTTTTCGAACTAGGACCACTGGAGAGGCCCATTCAGATGCTGATGGTGTGATTACTCCCTCCGTCAGCATATTTTTAAGATGTGCTTCCTCCTCACCTTGAAATCCAAGAGGGGTTCTTCTCACAGGTTGACGCACGGGTCTGGCAGACCCAGTGTCAATTTTGTCCATAACAGCGGATAAGTAGCCAAGGTCAGAGTCACTTTTAGCAAAGATGGATTGGTACGTGAGGAGTAGCTGAATGAACCGCTGTTGCTGTTCCTCACTGAGGGCAGTCTCTTCTGGATGGCTAGGCATTGCATTTGGTTTTGGTGCACATGGGGGTAGAGGATAAACTTCGACTAGGAGTCCAAGACATACTCCTCTCTGTAGAGCCACCCTCTTGGTTGAAAAATTGCATACTCTGATTGGCACCTTTGGCTTCATGGTGACAACAACACTTCCAGAGGTTACATTGTTTGCAATGTTCAAGGGTTCCAATAATGCTGTAACCCCTGGCAGTGGGTCCTCCACTTTACCCCACACAACACATTCAGATTTGGCTGGGATGATTGAGTTTTTTTCCAGAGTTACTCTAGCCACACAGTAGTTTGATCCATCATCTCGCACAATTTTTGAGGGGATCAATTCATCTCCAATGAAAACTTTGCCTTGGGTATAGATGACAACGTCATGGGCCTTCATCAGATCCAATCCAAGGAGGACAGAGTCTCTTATGGGGGCTACATGCACTTCCCAGTCTATGGATTTGGACCCAATCTGGAAGGTCACTGTGAGTCCATGTTTAGCTTTCATGCCATCTCCAACTCCTGCATTTAATAGGTAGGTATGGTGTAGGTCTGCGGTGGCAGGGTTATCCTTCAGGATTCTCTGATACAGCTCCTCTGATATCACAGTTGTCTGAGCTCCAGTATCAGCTACGGCCTGGATTGGGATACCATTTAGGGTCAGAAGAATTTGCAGACTCTCACCCCTCTTTTTAGTGCAGCCAACCTGTCTGCCTTGTAGTTGGGAATCTGAGGTTGTGGTTCCATCTGACTGCAACGGGTTGTCTATATACTTGTCACCATTGCTTCTTGCAGCCACAGGACTGGAAGCCCTAATGCAGTCCTTCCTAAAATGTCCTGTCTCTCCACACTTAAAACATGGGCCAGTTGTTCCACGATTTGGACTTGGACTTTGAGAGCGCCCTCTGCTGGGTTGCATGTGCTGGTAACTTTGTTTCCTCTCTGTTACAGAGCTTTGGGCTGCCCTGGAGTTCTGGGATCCGACACTTATGGGCTGGAAATTGGCAACCTGGAGCTGTAGGTTTCCCACGGTGCTAACAAGGGTCTTCACTTGTTCTGCCAGCGCAGCAAACTGGTCAGCTGTAACATACTGGGGCGTACTGACTCTGCGGGACGTTGTTGCACTGTCATCACACATATCCCCCTCATCAATCCATGAAATGCGCCTTGCTCTGTTTTTTACTTCCGTGTCTCGACCCACAGTAGCTCTAAAGTTATGCTCATGAGCCTCCACAAACTTTTGGGCCTCTACGAAGGAGCTTGAGTCACGATTCATGACTTCGTAGGCCACTTTCTGGTTTTTTAAGCCTTTGAGGAAAGCATCAGTTGCCTGCAGCTGGAGATCTACTCCTGGGTATGCAAGTGTGGTAAGGCGTCTTACCTCCTCTGAAAAATCAGCTGATGTCTCCCGCCCCTGTCGAAGTTCTCCCAGTCTTCTTCTTATTGTTGTGGGAGGGTCTTTTTTCCCAAAGCGTTGAGTGAGTTGTTCCACCAGGAGAACATAATCTTCCTTTGTGCGCTCTGGTAGTGAGCAGACATAGCGTACTGCAGCTCCCCTCAAACACTCATGCAGCCTGTCCACTCGTTCAGCAGTGCTCCATCCATGTTTCCTGGCTTGGCATTCGAACGGCATTAGAAAAGAGTCCCAATCCTCATCTCCATCATATGTGGGTAATTTAGGCCTCTGAAGCTCTGACCAGTTGTTATAGCCTCCAGTATTATTTCGCCTCCTTTCATCAGGGTAGGTAAAAGTGTGTTGGACCTCAGGTTCACTGTCCCTAGTGTCTCTGTGTCCTGGGTCAGGTCCAGGGGTTGTGGTTCGTCTCACTGGGCCTGAGCTTCGGGATCTTTGATTTATAACCTCCAGCTCAGCTGCAAAAGGAGCGTGAACACGTGGTCTAGTTGTCACATCCAAAGGGGCATTTGTTTCACGTACATGCCTTTCGCTTGTAGAATGCATATGGATTGAGTCATCACTCCCATCAGAAACAGTACGTGATGCTTGGGTTTGTTGTGGAGCTGATTGTCCTGTTATATGTGAAAGGACAGGAGCCAACATCATTTGAAGGTGTCTTGTTAGTTGATTTTGATTTTCCAGCACAGCTTGTAACCACTTTGGAGCCGTGTCTGCCTCTCCAGGGCCTGCTGTAGCACCTTGTAAATCCTCTGTCATTTTATCCTATTTTTTTATTTTTTTTTTATTTTTTTTTCGTTGACAAGTTTTGTTGACGCTCTTATTTTGAAAGGACGTGAGCCGAAACGGCCTGCGATAAAGCCGCGCCAACTTTATTACTGTTGCTCTTGTTGTGAAAGGCTGGACCGGAAGTGCTACACGGCAGTACTGTAGCAGCTTTATTACCGTCTCAGCGCGATTTCTTTTTTTGTTTTTTTTCTTTGCTTTTACCCGGTCGTGGCTAGTTGTAGCTTGTCTTTAAGTTGTAATTAGGTCAGGATGCGCTTGGATATTGTCTTTACAATTGGATTCACTCACAGAAGTCTTGTAGATGATCCCACTTCTGACACCAGCTGTCGTGCTTTTGGTTTCCGGTGTGATGGAGGCGTGTCGGTAAGTGAAGATACACAACAAGAAAAAACGGGTCTCTTGCATTAAACTTTACTCTTCCAGTAACAGATGAGTTACAATGGCAACGAAGTTGTTCAAACTTACAAACTGTGTTGTTTCCAGCCTCTAGCTCTGGCACAGACAGCATTTAGCAATGTCCAGGCAATGAGCAGCGAGAGCCATAACCAACAACAACAGAACATTCTTTAATCTCGCGATACTAGCCTCGTCTCCAGAACTGTGTTGCATTTACTAACCTAACTTAGGCTAGGAAAACTGAAATAAAAGATACAAAACCAACTTATAATCTAATAAAGTTTAACCTTCTTTACAATATGAACAAAACATGACAGTTTTTGGTTGCAAAACTGTGAGGCAATATAACATATAAAATACAGTGCAAAGGCTTTAAATCATCCCTTCCTTACAATGAAGCACATTGTGTGTTTTACCCTGCTGTACAACCTACAAAACATGCAATTAGGTGCTGATGCAATATATGTATATATATCAGACCCTCCAGGATTTTGCGATGTTAAAATCGCAACTATTAACGCAAAATCAAGCAAACCCCACGAAATCGCAACTTTTTGCAACTTTGCCCAAAACACCACAACTTTCCCGCAACTTTAACCCAATATTAATTGTTTCTAAAGTGATTTGCCACCATTTCTGCGGTCTAGTGTCTTCTTTGTGGGTTTGTGTAGTGTGGAATACAAAATAACCCCAAATAACTCACGGAGAAGACATGCAACGTCACATCCTGTTAACATCAGAATGCCGGGAGCATGCAGGAGGAGCGACCGAAGCGAAAATGTGCGATAATGCTTAACATTTGCCCATAAAGATATCAGCAAAAAACCATGCAAACCAGGGTGTCCAGGGGTCCTGGGTGGGATGGGCCCAGACAACCTCCAAAAGAAGGTGACAAAGAAGCATCCTAATCAAATGCCTGAATGACCTCACTTCACATCACTTTGATGCAGAAGAGCAGCAATTCTACTCTGAGAGCCCCCTGGATAACAGATCACATCACCCTAGCTCTAAGCCCAAGAAAGAAATCCCATTTTTGCTGCTTGAATCTAGGATAACATTCATTCAGTCATAATTCATATCTCCTGACCATAGGTGAGGGTCAGACTGTTGATGGACCAGTAAATTGAGAGCTTTTTCTTTCAGAATAGCCCCTTGTTTGTCATGACAGACCGAGGCAAGACTCTTATTACTGCAAATGATACTCTGATTTGTTGTTCATTCCTTGCTCCATTCTCACAAACAAGTATCTCAGAAACTTGAACTCATTTGCTTAAAGCAGATGACCTATAGGGGTATAACACCTATTTCAGTTTTAGAACCTTGGTCTCAAACTGAGAGGAGCTGACTCTCATCTCAGCAGATTTACACTCAGATACAAACCTCCCCAGTGCATGCAGAAGGTTATAGTTTAAAGAGACCAATAGAAGCACATCATCTGCAAAATGCAGAGACAGGATCCTGAGGTTCCTGTACCTGACACCTTCAACTTTACAACTGCACCCTCAGATCCTGTTCCTAAACAGGACACAACCTCAACTTGTTCCAGGAGCAGGAACACGGGGAACACAGTCATAACCCTTCTCCAGATCCACAAAACACATGTGGTCTGGACAGTCAAATTCCTATGACTCCCTCAGCAACTCTGCAAGAGTGAAGATCTGGTTCACTGTTTTGTGATCCAGGTGAAAGTCGGACTGCTACTCTTGAGTTTAAGGATTTACAAACAATTGGAACCTCCTTTTCAAAATCCTGGAGTAAACTTTCTCTTGGTGGCTGAACAGAGTGATTTCCTGATAGAGCACAATTTCTGGCCACAACAGCTCTTTAATGTCCAGAACCCTGAAATGCCCTTAGCTTTGCTGTGAAAATCTTGGCAACTCCCAGCTCCTCTAAGGAGCGTTTTAACTACCTTGGTGACTTCTGCCAATGCTATGGACTTGCCTTTCCCCATAGTCCCCCGTAGTCCTCAAACTGCCACTTCAGTCGACATAATGACCAGATTAAGGAAATCTTCAAAGTGTTCCTTCATCAGCCCAACAATATTCTCAGTCACAACTTGTGATAAACCCTGCTTTTCAACTTAGTTTCATGCTGCTGACATTGCAGTTTATAGAACAGAGATTAGACTGTTCATTAGTCTTTTTGTATTATGACAGAGAATACAAAAGCACTGAAATCATTTTACTTTGATTTATTCCAACAACTAAAGTAATTTCCATACACTTTCTATTTTGGAACCTAAGTACCCTTTTTATCTGCTGTGCATAAAATGTGACAAAATTTAAATCTAACAGAATTTTATGGGTTGCATCCACTTTAAACATCAAAAGCAGGTGTTGAAGGGTGCATTAAGTGGTAAATTTAATATATTGCCTGACTTGTTACACCATTAACCATTTTTGTCAGCATCCCTCTTTTGCTTTATTTGCATCAGTTTTACTTTTGGTTTTAATATTTTTAGATACTTCACCACTTTCTATTTAATCAACTGCCTCAAGACGATATTAGGTTGCAGGTAATCCTTATATTGTTGATGTTAAAAGTGCAAGTATATGAATAATTATTGGATACACAAATAGAAAAACAATTGGTTTAATAAAGAAAAGTGAAAGCCACAATAGCTGTGCCAGTTTTCTCACAAAAGCCTAGTTCTGCTGAAGTTCTTTATTAAAGGAGCAGTTAAATTTGATCCCATCACTGCATCCCATCGCTCCCTTAGTTGGGTTCACTCTTATAGAAATATCACACCATAACTTCAGTAGACAAATAGCCCCTACAGAGCCATGATTATGTGCTGGACCTCATTTAGATAAGATGGCAAATTACTAGGGGTGTAACAAGTTCTAGTGCCATGAGTTTTGACAATATTAAAATGTGATGGTTTTTCTTGTTGAGGTGAAAATAAACTCATAAAACACAGTCCAGTTGCAGTCAGCATGACGTGATTTTGGCAAAATTAGCACTGAAGATGCCACAGCACTTTTTGAATTGTTTGAGTAACAGCAGTTTTGATAGACATGTTTATCAAAGGCTATATCAGGCCCGCAAGATTATATTTATTGTAAATTATAACTGTCCGACAAGTAAAGTATACAGTCACTCTAACCTACAAATCCTGATTTGTTGCCTGTTGTAAAATGTTTTGATTGATCAGTTAAAAAAAAAGTGAAAAAAAGGAAAACAAAATATTGCATATATATCCATCTATCTTCTACTGCTTATCCATTGTTGGGTTGCAGAGGCAACAGGTTCAGAAGAGAAAACCAGACATCACTTTCCCCAGCGGCACTCTCCAGCTCCTCCTAGGGGATCCCAAGGTGTTACTAGGCCAAAGAGGATACATAATCCCTCCAGCAAGTTCTGGTGTCTGCCCCAAGGTGTCTTCCCAGTTGGATATGCACAGAAAACCTCTAAATGGAGAAGTTCAGGATGCATTCTAATCAAATCCCAGAACCACCTCAACTTACTCCCTTCGTAGCAAAGGAGCAGCGGCTCTACTCTGAGCTTCTTTCAGCTTATCTCCAAGACCGAGCCTGGCCACCCTACAAACGAAGCTAATTTCAGCTGCTTGTATCTGGGATCTTGTTCTTTTGGTTATGATCTACACATCATGACTATAGGTAAGGGTTGGAAAGAATATTGACCAGTAAATTAAGAATTTTGCCTTTAGACTCAACTGTTTCTTTACCACAACTAACCAAAGCAACTCCTCATTACAGTGTATGATCCATCAATCCATCTCCCACTCCCACATACTGGAACTCTTTCACCTGAGGCAAAGACTCATTCCCGACCAAAGCATTCCAACCATTTCCAGTTGAAAACCATGGCCTCGGATTTAGAGAAGCTCATTCTCATCACAGCAGGTTCACACTTGGCTGTGAACCATCCCGATGCATGCTGAAGGTCATGGTTCAAAGACACCAACAGAACTACAACATGCACAAAAAGCAGATAAAACTGTGAGGTTCCCAAAGCAGACACACTCCTCCCAACATTTATGCCTTGAAATCCTGTCCATGAACACCTCAAACAGGATCAAAGTCAAAAGACAGCCCTGGTGGAGTCCAAACTGCACCGAGAATGAACTTATTTTTGTGCCAACATTGCAGACACAGCTCCTGCTTTGGTCATACAGGGACTGGATAGCCCTTAAAAGTGACTCAGGTACCCCAAACTCGAGGGTGCGTTGAGGAACACAGTCATAAGCCTTATCCAGATCAAGTCAAGCTCCCATGACCCCCTTAGTAACCTCACAAATTCTGGTTCACTGTTTCACAAAAAGGACAAATGCCACACTGCTCCTCCTGGATCTGAGGTTTGACATATAGTTCAGACTATAAGTAAGATACACTGAGCAGAGTGTATTGTTACACCTCTAAACATTACTAATAATGTTGTGGTGCTATAAGATGAATTCCAAAATAAATGTCCAGCAGTGGAACCAGTAAGGTCATTATGCATTATTACAGCTCTGTCCCCATTCTTGAGTGAAAGGGCCACTGTTGTCGTGATGGTTTCAGCTAAAAACTCATCAGTTTAGTAGGAGGTCCTACATCTTGGCTTATGATGGATTGCATTCAGGTTATCAAACATATTCAAAAGAAGAGTTCAGAGTCATTGAAAAAATTTTCAATGTGCATTGAGGCTATTCAGACCTGTATTAAGACTATAATCACTCAGGTCACTCAGGCAGGATTTAATGCCAGGTGCAAACAGCTTCAAACAGGTACAACTGCTAAAGGCAGAAGTCTTAAGGTCCAGATTTCCATTCTATGGCTATCAGAAAATCTGTGGTCTGGTACTTGCATTGCCTAACTTGTGTATTTTTTCAATAATACTATAACAATGTAATACTATAACTCTTGTTTCCCCTCATAGTTTTATTGGTGCAGGAAGTAGTGATATGTGTATATTGCATTGAATAAGAAGTATGTACCAATAAGTAATTGTAAGTTGAAACTTGTAAAGTGCTCTGTGTGGTCAATAAAAACTAGACTTTTAAAGAGTGTTCCCTTTATGGAACTGCTCTTGTTGGCCTGCCTTAGTAAATATTTCTTTACAACAGTTCCAGAATCAAGATTTGCAGCATTAAACAGTGCTAAGATTATTTAAGTTGTTGACTTCCAAGTAACCCTGGTGTAATTTCCAATCAAGGTTTTTTGAAATGATGATTTCTGAGGCTGGAAACTCTGGTAAACATTTTCCCTCTATAACAGAATAAACTTTTGATCTTTTATTTCAGGACTGGCAAGCTATTTTTTAACATATTGGAAGTTGTAGGATTGTAGTTTCCTGTTTTCCTTCTTTTGTACTTAAATCGTGAAACAAAGGAGAGGAGACTGTTTTAACGCGTTGAGATGGCTTGTTGCAACGCCATCGGTAAATCAACTGTGTCGCTCTGCGTAGCTCCTTTATTTACGTACATTTTTTTTTTCATTTCCATTCAGCATAACATCACTTCCGGTATAGCTACGGAAGCCTATAAGGTTTGCAAAGTAAATCAAATCAAATTCTGAGAAATAAACAAAACTAAATAAAACATAAAATATGTTTCAAACTTAGAACAATAAATTCAAATAATATTTTACTATAAATGAAGCTTACAAAAGTCTTCTGAGATCTAAAGTTTAAAAAATATTTAAGTTCTGGAAAATGTTTGAAGTGAATAAACTTTAGGTAAAAAGTTATTTATGGATTTATTTGCTTTGATTTAAATTCAGTAGTTAGCATCAAAATGAAATTAACTATAGTAGTTCAGTGGGTTGGACAATTTTTTTTTTTTCAAACAACATCTAAATAGAGCAGAACTCTTGGTGTCAAATCCAGGAAAGGCTTCTACATTGGTTCACATCCAGCCAACACAAAGATAATCATATTTATACTATCTCAGGGTCTGCAGAGTTCAAGCATTTGCCCCACTGACATCAGTCTGCAGTATGTGGCAATAATGTTCTTACAATTAAAAAAAAAATCTAGTGCTTTCCATCTATCTATTTATTTTCTTTTCATGCAGAGTCATGGAGAGCTGGTGTCTATCTCCAGCGGTCATTCAGCAAGAGGTTAGGTGCACCCCTGACAGGCTGCCAGTCTATCACAGAGACAGATAGACACAAACAAGACAGACAATCATTCAAACTCTAACTCAGGCATAGTCAATAATTAATCTGACATGCATGTTTTTGGTCTGTGGAAGGAAACTGGAGTACCTGAATTAAACCTTTCCATGCATGGGAGAATATGTGAACTCCACACAGAACCCCAGCCAGGTTGTGAACCTGAAACATTCTGGCTGTGTCATAGAAGTTCTAACAATGGCTCTGCCATGCTGCCAGTGTTACTGTTTTTTCAACAATACTTCTAAGCTGCTTGAATGTCCTTCAAATCCCTGTGTGAAGAGATAAAAGACTACAAAAACTTGAATCTCTTGACACAAAATCTCAAATCAATTATCCATGTTCCTTCGCTCACAGTCAGTAATGCAGTCCACTTTAGCTATTGTATTTTAGCACAACTCTCTGAAGAAGTTTTATCATAGTGCATACTTAGTTGATGAGCATCCATGCATCCATCCATCCATTATCTTCTGCGTATCCATGGTCAGGTTGTGGGGGTAACAGCCTAAGCAAAGAGGCCCAGACTTCCCTCTCTCCAGCCACTTGGCCAGCTCCTCCTGGAAAAACCCATGGCGCTCCCAGGCCAGCCAAGAAAAATAGTCCCTTCATCGTGTCCTGGGTCTTCCTCTGGGTCTCCTCCCGGTGGGAATTGATGAGCAGTAATTCAATCAATTTTGGTCTATACAAGCACAAACATACCTGGAAGAACATTGCAAACTGGTACGAATGACAAAATTTGCCTCACACAACCCTCATGGTTAAACTGAATTCAAAACTGTGTTTTTGAGGAGGCAAAAACACAACTATTTCAGTTTTAATATGGCTCATCACTTAACCTTACACTATTTGGGATGCCAACTTCTTGACTTAGATTTAAATATTACTAATATTGTGCAAAGCTGTCATCAACACAAAGAGTTGCTATTTTAAATAATTTAATCCAGAGTTCCAGTATGCAACATTTAGGGATATCTATAAGCATAAATGCAATGTAGATTTGATTGTTCAATAGTGCAAAACTTTTGAAAAACAGAAAGAATGCTCATGTTTTTGTTTTTGTTTTGTTTTTTTGGCCTGAACACATTAGGTTGTTCTGCTCAAATATTCTTCTAGTTATAGCATTACATCACTGCAGTAATCTAAAAGAAACTAGAACAGATCTTTTAGGTTTAAATGTACAATGAATACCAACGTTTGTGGCTATACAAGTTTTTTTGTTTGTTTATTCTAATTGTTTTAACTGGTTTCTTTAATTTATGGTTATGCAATTATGAAAATGTTATAACGACATTCAGAAATATTTGATATGGGTGTCCAAGCTATTGACAGTAAGTGCAGATAAAATATTTAGTTTCATTTATTTTGATTTAGGTTAATATTTCCAAGTTAAGTTTAATTTTAACAAACAAAATGTATTG
This sequence comes from Kryptolebias marmoratus, assembly GCF_001649575.2. Classification (NCBI taxonomy): domain Eukaryota; kingdom Metazoa; phylum Chordata; class Actinopteri; order Cyprinodontiformes; family Rivulidae; genus Kryptolebias; species Kryptolebias marmoratus. The sequence continues at coordinate 28,810,104 of NC_051445.1, forward strand.
TTTGTGTAAATGGTTTGTTCTGCAGGCTGAAAGTGTGAGCAGGGTTAAAATGCAAACTTGAAATATAAAATTTTAAATGAATTCAATGAAAGCCATAGCGAACACATAAACTATAAGCACTGACAGAGCTCAAATTGAACCAGAGGTGGACAGACATAAAGTACTTGAAGCTAAATCATGTTGAGTGTTTCTGTTGCTTCTTTGCAACATTTTGTTTGTTTGTTTGTTTGTTTGTTTACTTTCTACGTTCCTGATCTAGACAATCTAATCAATGTTGTCACTTCTTAAGGCAGATCTTAAAGGGGACCTATTATGCTTCCTTGAACAAGTCAGGATAGGTCTATGGGCTACACAAAACATGTTTATTACGTTTAATACACAAAATCATTCTCAGATATTGAGATTTCACCTGATCAGTTCTGCCTGTTTTGAGCGGTTTATGGCTATGTCACTATTATGCAAATAAGCTGCTGCCCCCCAACTCAGTGTCCCATCTGAAAACATAAAAACTCACTGAAGGATTAAACGCTACAGATCTGACGCACATTTATATCTTTATTAATTCAAACTGAGGATTCTGACTTTGGGACAGGGGCCCTCAGTGGTTCCGAACTGACATTTACTTATTGCTAAAAAATGGCTGGGTGTTTTTTTTGCACTTGGACTGTTTCTAAAAGCAGTAGATACCCAAATGGAAGTACAAAAACATGCAAAAGGTACATTTTGCATAATAGGTCCCCTTTAAAGCTTGCACAATACTTTATGGTAATTATTTATTAAAAAAACAAACAATATAGTTTAGGGTTTTAGTTTCGAATGCTTTTTACTGACAAATAACGCTTATTGTGAGATGATAGTGGTATTGCGACAAGTAAAATTGTAAAAAAATTGAAATGTTCACTTGTCAAAATCACACTACTATTACAACTATCTGTTCAGTTATAATGTGTGATTTTGTGCATGTGTTGATTGTCTATTCGTAAACATTTTACAAGTAACCAGATCTCATTTGTCAATATCATGAATAATTGCACAGATTATCTACAGCCTTAAAAATTTTCGCATATGTTTTCATAGGTGGCTGTATGTTAACACATTAATATCCATATTAAGTCAGTCATCAATATGAAGGAGTAGAAACATTACCTGACAAACCTGAAGAGAACAATAAATCTTAAATCACTGCACAAGGACAGAGGGACAGTGTAGAAATGTGCAGTAGGAGTGACAGATGAGTTAAAGGTGGGGGTGGGATTACATCAGGGATATCGGGGCTAATCTTGTTTGCAGTGGTGATAGACATGTTGCCAGATGAGATCAGGCAGGAGTACTCATGGACTGTGATGTTTGCAGGCAACACTGTGATCTGTAGTGAGAGTAGGGAGCAGGTAGAAGAAAGTCTAGGGAGGTGGAGATATGCTCTGGAAAAAAGAGGAATGTAAGTCAGTCGAAGTAAGGCAGAAATTATAAGTGTGAATGCACGGGAGGCAGGCAGAACAGTGGGCGCTTTCCCAAAACAATTCTACAAACTGGCAGCAAAAGAACAGTCCGTGTTTAAGCTGCCAGTGACCTTTCACAAATCACTAATTGAGCTGGCCACGCCTCACATACACATGAGCTTTCAGAATAACCGTGTTTATCAGGAAACAAATAGAGGCATGAAGTGGATCTCAACTTAGTTGACATGGAGCAAAAAAAAAAGTGTGACAGACATGCCCCCCAAGCTATTTTCAAATCATGATAAATTAACTTAGTTTAGAGTTCCTCTTTGTGGTTAACCAAATTCTTAAAGTAAATGCAAAATTTCTATGAGTCATCATCAATCTTCTTGTTTAACTTTGCTTAGGCTTTTAAATTCCTGTGGCCAGGTAGTCACCGCGTCATTACATCTTGAGCCGCGAGACCAGCTTACTTTTTCAAGTGTCAACTCTTACACTTCTGTTACTACCTCTCTTGGCTGCCTAAATGTAAACCAGCAAGGAGTTTACTTCAATTCTCCATTCTACCTTGGTCCATTAAGAAATAACATAAAGACAGCCAAGAAGGCGTATCAGTTCCAGCTTGAAGTATTTTGTGAAAGTGTTCATTGAAGCTTCAAGGAGCAGAGGTACTGAAGGTGGATGAGTTTAAGTACCTAGGGTCAGCCATTCAAAGCAACAAGTAAAAGCAGAAGAGAAAGGAAGCAGAGAGAGAAGAAAGGGTGGAGAGGGTGGAGATTTGTGACAGAAGGAGAGCTGCAAGAGTGGAAGATTTACAAGATGATAGTGAAATATGCATTGATGTTTGGTTTGAAGACAAAAAGACTGGAGGGGGTGCTGGTGGTTGCAGAAATAAAGACCTTCAGATCTTCATCGTAAAGGAACCAAAATGGACAGGATTAGAAATGAATCTGTGATAGGAACAACTCAGGATTGGAGACAAAGTTGAGAGACAAGGCTGAGATATGGATATATTGGACAAAGGATGTTGAGAGAAGGAAAAGAGGGAGACCACAAAAAAGGATGATTTGCAGAGGGCTGGTGTGACAGAAGAGAATCCTGGGATAGGGGAGATGGAGGCAGATGATTCACTGTGAAAACCCCTAAGAGGAACATCTGAAAGGAGAACATGTATTTCTTCTATACTTTACCATAGCACCTGACACTCTGGGCATTCTCAAGCATTTCAGGATGCTCGTAGTTTGAATTTTTGTTTGAATTTTAATTGTTAATGGCAATTTAGCATTTAAATGTTGGAAGCTTTATTTCTCTTCAGTTTAGCATCTCCAAAATATGTCTCTTTTAAATTGCTTTATGAAATAGTGAAAAATAGTTAGTGGTAGCCTAAGCTACAACAACAAACAATAAAACAAGTCAGTTTTACATTTGAAAGAGACTTAAAGGAATCATTGTATATACTTTAATTCTGCAGCAACTAAACAGATAGTTGTTAACAAAGTGTTAGCGCTGAAAAACGTAATAATGGAGTTTAATCAAGGGAGTTAGCCACCCAACAGGTTGTCTGGTTAATTATTTCTGTAATGTCACTGCATATGCCTTCTTGTACTTGAGTATTTTTTTCACCTCTGGACAGCCTGTAATTACATCTGAATGTGCTGATTACGTTTAGTTAATTTCACCACACTCACACTGAGGATCATTATTGCCCTTGTTTATGTTAAATACTCTCATTAGAACAAATGGAATAAAACAAATAAACAAACAACCACAGTAATGCAGGAATGACACTCACTCCAATGCTCTCTTTCTGTCTTCCTCTGCTCTATCTCCTTTGTTTGTCTTTGCATTCTGTTTCAGCCTCATTTCATTTTTGTTTTTCCTCACCTCTCACCCTCGCTCCCTCTCTCTCTCTTTCCAAAGGCACCAGACCCTCTATGGTTTGACTAAACCATCTGAAACATACATGCATGTGATATATGTGAATTCCAAACATATATAAACAGCAGACGATGGATGTATGTTTTAGTTTGTGATAGTAAAAGAAATACTTGTTGTGATGCTGTGTATTTTTGCATGAGTAGAGGTAATGATGCTAAAAGTATGTAAACAGAATGGACAGCTATTGAACAACTAGGAGATAAGTTTGTTAATTTTGCTAAAAAAAAATTGTGTAGAAAATTTTGTTATTTTTAAAAACAAACTAGTGTTAATCTGTAAAACTATATATATATATAAATATATATATGTATATATAAATATATATAAAGAAGAAAAAGAGAGAGGAAGTTTTGTATTATGTGTGTTGTGGTTGGTCGCCCCTGACTGTGGTTGTGTTCTTGTCCTGCAGGGCGTCTCTGTGGAGCTCTTGTGTGGTTTTGCCGCTCTTGGCCCTCACGTGGATGTCTGCTGTACTGGCTATCACCGACCGGCGATCTGCCCTATTTCAGATTCTTTTTGCTGTGTTTGATTCATTGGAAGGCTTCGTTATTGTGATGGTTCACTGCATTCTGCGCAGAGAGGTATTCTAAAAACACATACTGTATGGATGCTGTGGTTTGAAGTTTCTTTTTTATTTTAACTTTGTGCAGTTTTGGACTGTTCTACAAAACAAAAACTAGATGTCCTTCTCAACATTTGATTGTCAACATAAGAGACATGAATATGTCATATACAGTATTTAGCTCAGGACATACAGTCAACAAAAATATTCTAGAGTCATTTTTTTCTGTTATTGAATTGCAATTTACATGTTCTTTGGCCACATAGGAACAATGTTAACACAGGTTAACATTTATTTCAACACATTATTTTGAAAAAGTCTTGATGGTAGGAAACACACCTTAGCAAAGGTTTTATTCAGTTCAGCCTCTGTGTGTGTTCTGCCTCATGGAGGGAAAAGTGTGAGTGCAGCACATTCCAAAACAATTGTTAAGAAACCATAAGCAGTCCACTGGTTAATATACAAATAAATGCCACTTGGGTGTCTTGTACTTCATTTAACATAAATATTGCTCCTCAGTTGTTTTTGTTTAAGATAAGACAAATGTTTTTGGTAGCATTTTATAATAAATACATCTTATTTAGCCTTATTTAATCATTGATAAATGATTATATGTTATGTATGAAATATTTACATGAATCATTGATACAATTATGATAGAAACGATAGAGACGATAGAAACGATAGAGACGATAGAAACGATAGAGACGATAGAGACGATAGAAGAAAATATATCACAATAGACACTTTTCTATCGTCCCCACAATATGTATCATTATATCGCCCAGTACTATGTACAAACATCATTTAAAAATTAAAAATACAGTTTTGGGGCTCCTAAAATGGTGCTCCAATACAGACGCAGGCTGAAATGATGAAAGAACCTTTTGCATATTCACAAACTGCAGTTCCCATATGTGGATAGGGCCTTTGTTGAACTTATGATAACTTGTGTGCCTTTGTGTAAATGAATGCAATCTGGTAAGCACCTCCCAGCAACTTGCTTTAAACTTGGGCAGAGTGTGCACATATCTCCCCTCCCTGTTGTAAGTTTTAGAATGCTCCTCAGAAGAAGTTGAGTGATTGGCTAATATATATATATATATATATATACCAAGAACAGGCCGTCCGTACAGCAACTGTTGCCTGGGTTTTTTCACCAGTCTAACCTTTATGAGAGAATGGCAAAAAGAAAGCCTGTTGAAAATTTAAAAATCATATTAAATCTCCACTAGAGTTTATAGAGTTTATCAAACAAACTGTAGATGACTCCACAGTCAAGTGGTTCTTGGTAGCTCATTTTAGTTGGAGCAAACTAGGACTGACCCCAATAACAAGATACTTCATGCACCATAATTTGTATATGTTTTTCTCCTTATCTATGTATTATTGCGGTGGTAAGTGTTGTCATGGTTTGCTACAGGTTCAAGAGGCTGTGAAGTGTCGTGTTGTGGACCGGCAGGAAGACACTAATGGAGATTCTGGTGGATCTTTCCAAAATGGCCATGCCCAGCTCATGGTAAGCAGAGCCATAATTTACTGTAAGCTTACAATATTTGTTTCTAAATGCTGTTGAGATGTGAATTGATCATTTCCACCCACTGTTTTCATTCCCCAGACTGACTTTGAGAAAGATGTAGATATGGCCTGTAGATCAGGTAAGTGCTTTTTGTTTGCATTTTATTTGACTTTGCAGACTGCTGCTGAAAAGCTAAACTTTTTTGTGTGTGTCCTTTGTGTATTTTGACTGTTGCTAAATTGTGAGGCACGTTCTCTCTCATAACTACACTCAAACCGTCACAGCTTTGTTTTGTCAAGAAACTGTCACATGACATACAGCTCGACTGAGCCCAGAAAGATGGGAGTTGAGTGAACGTCTGCTAAGTATTTAGATGCAAATAAATCTGGTAGTGTGCATCTCTCCTTATTTGGTGCTGTATAATGAAGCCCCTTCTGACCGAGATGCAGCAGATACTGGCTCTGCTTGGAAATCTGCAGGGAGTTTAAGTCTGATTTTGACTGGAGTTGAGGTATCAGGAACAGCATCTGGGAGGGGAAAAAAGAACAGATCTGATTGAGACAAAACCAGACACAGATTACTGTTAGATAGAAAGCAACAGATTCCTGTAGGGAGCCTTTTTATCCCTGATGGACTTTTAGTAAAATACATCAAATAAAAAGAGGAATCACAAGGGGTGAGGTTTAGTTTGAAGCATTGTCTAATTTTGTTTTGCAGCCTGGACATGAAATGAAATATCCATGCTGCCATCAGCCTAGAGTTATGTTGAAATGAAGTTGGGCTGCAAGGTCATGGCTAAAATGTCAGCAATTTTATTTTGTAAAATCCAGATGTTTAAATATATATATATATATATATGTCGACCCGCGCCGCTCCTCCACCAGCTCAGCAGCAGTGGCCTGCTGTGCCGCCGAAGTTGGCGGAGCCGGTTCTGCTCTGTTGAGGCACATTTTTATGATGTGTCCCTCCTTGCCACATCCAAAGCACTTCATGTTGGCTGACATTGCAAACATGATATAGTTACACTCACCAAGCCAAACATGAAAGTGCACATTAAAGTCCTCGTCTTTTTAATTTAAAATCATAAAAAGCTGCCTCCTGTGTGACATCACGTGTTTTAAAAGTGGTGACTTGCACCCCGACAGTACCTTTTTAATCAGTGACACCACTTTCCCGTGTTGTGACAGCTCCCTCACCATAAACTCATCACTTATGAACTATGGTACATTAGACAGTGTAATCCTTGTGGCTGCTTGTGACAGTGGAGATATTTGCAACCCCCACCCCAAAGAAATACCAGACTGTTTTCACAATTTAAACAGCAGCAGGTGGACTAATTCAAGTGAGTGACTTCCTGTTTTTTGCTGGTTAAACTTCAGAATGTCTTACCAAGCCCTTTTGTGTCTCTGTGTTTTTACAGTTTTACAGTAGATGTGTTTATTGACACATTTGTAAAGTTGGAAATGCCTCAGCCTCAGAAGTGCACCTCTGGCTTCTCTCGTGATATTTGGCTGAGGGGATAGGAGAATCGCACAATGCATGTATTTATATCTAAACAGAGGCTTGTCAAGAGAGGTTTCTTATGTGTGCTCAAGCTAATTTTGATTAGGATGTACAAAAGAAATGTGCTTGGATTCATGCTTTTGCACAGTTTCATAAATCTGATTGTTTTTGTGTGTATGATGTTTTTTTTAAGTTAGGTATGTCATTTTTTAGTGGGATATTCACACAGGTCTTTGTACATAAGGCGTCTGGTGTACTTATAAAATTACTTACAGTAGAATAAAATTGGGACCAAACTGTAGAGTCAGTGAAAGCAGAGAGAATTTAGACACTGAAAGGCAAACAGCCCAAAGCTGCTTTCATGCTGAAGCCCCCAGGAGCCTTGATCATTGAGTGAAGCTGTGAGTGTCGGATAGTTTATGGAGTCAGCTGAAATAAAATGTTTTGGGTATTATATTATTACACTTAAATTAAGGCTTTTTTTTACATTCTGTATTAAACATCTGTTCATTAAAATGATTCACATATTTTTAGATCCAATTTGATCCTCGTATTTGAATTGACATATCTGCCTGTACCAAAATGTTTCAGATCAAGACATTTTTAACATATTGCTTTTATTTTTATAATTACTATTACTGTTGGTAAAGTCACATTATTACCCACATAGACAATATTGCTGCTAATCTTTGCTCATAATTGAATTTATATTTACATCACAAATAATTACTCAAAAAGTCACAGAAAGATCCTCTCATTCTTATATTCACATAATATTTAGCTGCACAGATGCTTTGTCCTCTCTGAACAAACAGAAGAGAGTGAGACATGCCTGCTGCCATATCAAGTTTAAATTTGTGACTAAATGTGCAAGAAAACTGCAGGAAAGAGGAAGAGGGTAGAAAGACAGATTTTGACAAAAAGTACATATAATTTGTTTTTTAAAATAAGCAGCTTGTCAGGAATTTGCACAGACCAGCCAGAGAAACACTGAATAATTTTTTTAAAAAGTTCCTAATTTATTACAAAAAGTCAGGAGAAAAAAATGTTTAAAATAATAAATTGGGCCCAACACAAAAGTAAACGCAACTAACCTCAACCCAGGCAGCAACCCACACAACTCAAGCACAAAAAAATGAACTCCTAAACAAGACATTAGGGAAACTTAAATAGTGGCCGACCAGACCACTGCTGACACACAAGGGGTAAATTATTACCAAACTAACATACAAAAACTTAATACTGGTCAGAAATACTAACAACTTAAATAAAACAAATACTACTACAACAGGACTAGTGACCCAAAACAGAACTATGTGATCAACAACAGAAGGAAACTAAACAAGTAATAAACAAATTTCCCCTCCCCTTACAAATGAATGGTATGGCCCGCTGAGAAGATTGCCATATAAGGAGAAGAAAAGCAGCTGGGATTCTTCTTTGTGGCACCCCAGCAGCAACTCCAAAGGAAACTGGTAACTCAAAACAAAAACGAAGTTAATCTGTTGCATATTAACCAAAATATAGCCAACTGACAAATAAAGTTAACTAGATGTGTGCACTGCAAATAGTCAACTAAAGAGTCAGGCTAAAAACTTTTGAAAATGAAAATCTAAAACTACCCAATCATTTATTTATATATATATATATATATATATATATATATATATATATATATATATATATATATATAAACTCATTTTTATAATGAAAAACAAAAAAAATAAAACAGTTACCATTCAGCCTTGTCTCTAGTGTGTGTGACAGCAGGAAGAGCTGTTTGCTTGACATTGCCTACAGCTACATGCATTTAGCATAGCATAAGTACTGTTAATTGATTGTGTAGATATTATTCTTCAACAAAAGCTAGGAGACCAGCATCACACCACATTAGAGTTTGAGTTCTGAGGTTTGAGTCCGGACTATGAGTCACCAGGATACTGTCTCACACAGCAAACCTCCAAGTGTAACTCATAGTAAAATCTTATCCGGCCTTAAGAGCAAGATACTGGAATTTTGATCTGTGACATGAAGGCAGTCCGGGACTGATCTAATTGGTCCCAGCTTTAATATCTTTACTTTAGCAACATACACAATGTAAGATTTATTATATGTCTTCCTTTCTAATTCAATGAATAAGCCAGGTAGATTTGACACCTTTTTGGTTTCTTGCTGTTTCCAGGCACCACAAAGCGCTCATCCGTCCAGGGGGAGGAAAAGGCCTCCTCTGGAACCCTGACCCTTCAGAAGGGTTCTAACTTTAACACCATGCCGGCCAGTATGGCAAAGGTTCACCTCCAGAATGTGGCTGACTACACAAGCCACACTTTGACTCTGCGCAGAGACAAAGGTACCACCAAAGGAATCAGCACTGAGCTCCCTGGAGCTAAATCAATCTACATTTGTGATGGTGAGCTCTTCAAGCAGCTGGATGGAGATTTGCCCCGAGGGAATGGGGAGGGCAGCAGCTCTGAAGGCACCGGAAAAGGACCGGGGTATGTCATTTTACCAACAAACAACACAGGCACCCTGAAAGTGTCCAAGGGGAAGGAGGATCAGACCACCAAGTACAACATCGGCATTGAGCAGCTGCCTCAGACCAGACTAATCCATCTAGCTAACCCGGCCAGTGCAGAACCAGTTCCTGGCTTCGGGCTCAAGAGCCTCCCTACTGACCAGGTCAGCGTGTCCTGCTCTGACAGAGACTCACCTGCACACAACCTGCAGAACATGCCCAGAGACTCCCAAAAGGCCAGCAACTTAGCTGATGGGGGGGAGTCTGGAAACTCTGGTGTGATCTCCAAGAGTGAAACTGTCTCCACACTGTCCATGAGCTCACTGGAGGTAAGACCACCAAACCGAACAGCACATGCCTGTTACAGTTAGACACCTCATTTCACATTTTCAAAATGATGCACGCTAAATTTTGTACAACTTTGGATAAATTCTCAAATATATATAAATGTTCTGAACAGCAGAGAGATTAAACACTTTTTAAATATATTTGTTATATATAGTTAAAGAATTAGTTCAACTTTATCCTAACTTTGTGTTTTATTTTCATTTTACTGAGAATACTACATTTTTTGAAAACCATGGTTGCAGGATTTCCTGTTTCTGTTTCTGTTTTTCCCACTGTTGCCAATTCATCTTATTATTCATTTTCTTAAATTCAGAATCTGAAGCATTTGCACTCTACCAGACCCATCAAAACAACAACGGCACAAACCTGATGTACCTCAGTTTATCTGAAAACCTGTTCTGAATGACTAATCAGCACCTTGTTTTACCATGTGCATGTTCTTATTTTAGTCAGTTGGAGAATAAGCCTCATAAATAGGGCTGCCACTGTCATTTAGTTTTATTTTGATTAGTTAACTAATCGACTAATTTATTGATTAATCTAAATTACTAATTACTTCTTCTCCAAAAATAATACTTCAAAATGTTATTATTGTAATTTATATTTTAAAGAGTCAAGTTTGGATTTACAGTATACCATGAAATAAAATATAAACAACAAATTCCTACATGAAAAATAAACAAAATGAAGCTACAATTACTTTTGTATTTAAAAGTAAAAGTCCCGAATATTCAGCATGTTGTAAGGATATAATTGGTACAAACTGCATCAAACTATGGTGAGAAATTTTGCAAGAATTTAGTCAATTGCTCTTGCCTTTAAATAGAGCAGAGAACAACAAAAAAAACACAACTATTTAAAATGTAATAATGGAGACTGTAACATGTGCATATAAATGCTCTACAATCTTTATATCACATATAAATTGCATTTATTATTTTTATGTATAATATATGAACTTGTCTTGTTAACAATTTCTAAAACAATAACTGTGCTTAAAACAGGCAAATGAACACACGCAGGTCAAAATGTGTTGCTCTGCTAAGATGTTTTCCTACTTAAATACAATGGATTTGCATTAATATCCAATTTTTAAACTTAGAGAGACACTAAAGATTGTCTTAAACAATTTTAACTTGTTTTTTTTTTTAAACTATTTTTTTAATATTATTTACAGGTTCATCTCAGTTATAAAGCATTATATCACATGATCAAAGTATAATGGTCACAGGATCAAGATGAAGTGAGACAAACGTAGGACGAACTGCAAAACCAATTTGTTGTTGTTTTGATTTCTAAGGTCATAATTTTTCAAAAGCTCAGTTTCTTGTGTTGAAATGGACTCACCATAAAATGAGTTCTACAAAATCTCTGCTTTGGAGAGCATATTTTAAAATGGTTCCTTTTTCACCAAAAACTCTGTATGCATTGTAGACAGGGTGTCAAGCAAGTCTGACATTCAGATGTTTAGTTGCAACAACATTAGCAGACAGTCTTCTTGTAAAAGAGTTTACATCTATTTTTTAACAGTAATTAATTGTTAATGTTCTACAGAACAGATAAACTTCAGTCTTACTAAGAGGGCTGTTGTGAAAAGTAATTTCTGATAGGAAAAAAGCAGAGCATTGTCCTTATATTATACAGAATTACTGACCAAATATACAGTGCTTAAAAAAAGTATTCACGTCTTGGATGTCTTATGTTTTTATTGCTGTCAGAAATCAGTCATGGTCAACATAAAATGGACACCAAGACACCTGTGAGCACTTTGAAGGAGTTTCAAGCTTCAGCAGGTCAGATGGGACAGACTGTGTTCAACAATTGTTGCCTAGGTTCTTTACCTGTGTAATCTTTATGGTAAAGTGGCAAAGAGAAAGCCACTGTTGATATAAATTCATATTAAATCTCCACTAGAGTTTGAAAAACAGCATGAGGAAGTGCTTCTTGACAGCCAGCTCTAGTTGATTTTTTTTTTTTTTTCCCAGGATAAGGCCTGTAATCCACTTAAAATAGGTGGTTGTGACCCACCAGTTTAGAATCACTGTCTTAAATCACTGTAGTGAGTAGTGTACTAGTCGCTACTAAAATTGTACAATTTTACAGAAACACGAGCACACAAGCATGTACACTTCCAGATTGTTGGGGACTAAAGTGATACAGACAGCAAATAATTAAAAAAAAATCTTAACATTTTTAACCCAAATCAGCCCTCATTGGAAAAACAAGTGAAAATCAAGTGAAATTCAATCTTTAAGGTTCTTATGTTATTAGACACTTAGTAACTTATGGACACAATGAACTATATTGATAAAAGTGAAGTTTAATTTATTTATGGTGGCAAATTACTGAGTTATCTATGGGCGTTTTTTTTTTTTATATATCCACAGCCTGCATCTCATAATGTATAAATTACTGTATCCCAACATTCACTCATGAAGCAATCCTAACTGCCCAGTTTGAAATAAAGGCTTTCTGCAGCTTCCAAGATAGTGTTGCTAGTATTCTGCTAGTAGCAGCATATTTTTTTAAATCACCTATTCATATTATACAGACTACATATGTCATAACACCACATAATTAATTGACTTGATTTTTAAACTCAAACAGTGGCTTACAGACAGTGCTGTATTTAGTTTAGCACACCTGCTGGGATCTTACATTAACTTACTTGCTTTTATTCCAATCTGCAATCTGCTCTCCAACTGAAGGCTTCAAATCAGAAAAAGCCACTCATTTTGGTGCATTTATCCTTTTTATTTTCTTCTGCTTCCAGCTGCTTCATTCTTGCCTTTACAGAACAACCTTTACTGGGCATCTCAAACAAGTAAGTGGCTGTTGCTGACCACCTCCCCCATGTGATGGGCTGGAAGCACTCATTTGACACACATTAAAGCAGCTGTACAGTGAACATTGGCTGTGTGAGTGCAAGCTGTAAGTGTAAGCACCCTAGCTGTCTCTGTTTTAAATGTCAATCAATATTGAAACAAGATTATATTAATTTACTACTGGCTCTCGCGATCCATAAACCCAGTCGGCCCACCAGGAATTCTCCCAGTGCTCCCAATTATCCACTCCTGGCCTGATTCCATCTCTAACATTCCCAGTCTATAAGACAAGATAATTAACCTCATATTTGCCTTCTGCCCCTAACCCCCAATATTTGTAGTGTTTCTAAACTTAACCCTACTGGCTTTGGTATTCTGATGGGTTTGGTACTGTGGAAATAAATATCGTACTAAATTCTGATATTATAAAATAAAAAACAAATACCAAAAATCAATATTGTTATACTTCATACTATTTAAGAATGTATTAAAGTGTCACTTCAAATGTTGATTTTTTCCATCATATTTTTCTTTTTTTCATAATACATACATCAACTGAGAAGTTTGCTGTTTTTCTTTGTATTATTCATGGATTATGTCACATATGTTATTCTGCATGAATTCTGCTCATTTATATTAAGAGTTGAAAGAACAATTAAATACTGTAATTGCTCTCTGTAATTATTTATTGGGTCAAGTTGATGTTTGACCAAAACAGCATTAGACTGAGAAATTATTCATACTATGATCACCAAGGGAAGCTTACATTAATAAACTGATTAATTAATTCTGAGGATGATTAAAGGTATCATTAATTAGGATTGAACAGAGAAACACAGTCATATAATTTTATTTATCCATTGCTGTGGTCATCCATTATTTGATGTCTTCACTTCCCACAAACAGCATCACAAGAAGCATCACAACTCTTTCTGGGCCCATGTAAGAACAGCATTTTTGAAAAGGTTAGTTTTCTCTCAGTTTCAACTACAGACAGCAGTACGAGAATGAGACGGCACGACGGTCAGCACAAAGTGGGTTGGACATCTGCCTGCTGGTGTCTTTTTACTCCAGGGCTAAACATGGTTTCGTAATGGCATGCGAGGCAGCAGCTGCCAGAGGAAGTGAGCTGCCTGAAGGTCAGGCTTTCCTTCAGTGCTCCGTGACAGACAACCGAAAGGTCATTCGGTCACAATCTGTTAGCTGCAAACTTGCTCCAGCGGGGTCAGAATAACCAGCAGCAAACCTTGTTATGTCTCCCATGACTCACTCCTCTGAGTCCCAGAGACAACATTTCTAGACAGGTTGATACACAATAAGTACTTTTGCTTACAAGGCACCAAAAATCAAGAAACATCTTTAATTTCCTTGTCTCATCTCCCACCAGAGACGAAAATCACGATATGCAGAGCTTGACTTTGAGGTAATTGTAGTCTCTTTGATTCCTACAAAGATTCTTAAACTTGGACTAAAAATGCTGATATCTTCTCCCCAAACCTCTTTTTTTTTTACATACATACATACATACATACATACATACATACATACATACATACATACATACATACATACATACATACATACATACATACATACATACACACATACACACACACAAACATACATACATACAGTAGGTTGCAAAAATATTAATTCCTCTTGACAATCTTTTTACCTTGTTGTACTATTACCCGTAATTTATTTGGATTTAAATTTGATTAAAAACATCAATTCTACAAAAAATATTTCAGATTAATGAAGTAGGAAAAAAAACTTTTAAAATATTTTTAAAAATATATCAAACTTAAAAATTGTATGTACATATGTATTTAGCTCCTTTGCTTTGAAGCTACAACCATTATATTCAGAAGTCATATAATTAGTTACAAAAATAAATTATTATGTGTACCATCTAAGTGGCAAATGATCTAAACCTGTCAAATGATATTCACCTGTTTTAACAGCCCCAAGAACCAACACCACTTAAGCACCTTAAAGTAGTAAGGGCTATCACCAAGCAAGAGACACCATAACGCTTCATTAAATCTATTATTAAAAAATGAAAAGATGATGCCACCACAGCAAACCTGCCAAAAGAGGGTAATCCAACAAAACTCACAATGGGTAAGGAGGCCATTCATCAGAGAAACATCCAGGAGGTCAAAGAGTGACTGAAAGAGCAAGATTGTGGATACGGGTGGTCGAAATGAGTTCTCTCAGCCTTAGAGATAGGGAGAAAAATTTGATTATCTGGGAGGGACTCAGAGTAGAGCTGCAGCTCCTCCACATTGAAAGGAGCCAGTTGAGGTGGTTTGGATATCTGGTAAAGATGCACACTGGCGCCTCCCTAGAGAAGTGAACCGGGCATGTCCAACTGGGAAGTGACCCTTGGGAGGAACTATGATACACTGGAAAGATTGCCTCTCAGCTGGCCTGGGAATGCCTTGGAATCCCCCTGGAAGAGCTGAAAGTGGTGGCTGTGGAAAGAGATGTCTGGGTCTCACCCGATTTTAGAACAAGTGAAAAAAAACAGATGGATGGATGTTTGGAAATTATCCCTCAAATATGGGGAAGAAGGTGTTGTGGTCAGATGAGACCA
This sequence comes from Kryptolebias marmoratus, assembly GCF_001649575.2. Classification (NCBI taxonomy): domain Eukaryota; kingdom Metazoa; phylum Chordata; class Actinopteri; order Cyprinodontiformes; family Rivulidae; genus Kryptolebias; species Kryptolebias marmoratus. The sequence continues at coordinate 28,825,352 of NC_051445.1, forward strand.
AACTTAAACTCTTACACCATGTCTGGGGCAAACCTACCACCTTTCATAATGCTGAGAACATCCTCCCCACTGTGGAGCATGGTGGTGGCAGCATCCTGCTGTGGGGATATTTTTCATTGGCAAAGACTGGTAAACTGGTCAAAATACAGAGAATTTATTAATAGAAACCTGTATGAGCCTTCCAGAGATTTGAGACTGACATAAAGGTTCACCTTCCAGCAGGACAATGAGCCTAAACACATTGCTGAAGCAACACTACACTGGTTAAAGGAGAAGCAGTTAAATGATCTGAAATGGTTTAGTGAAAGCCCAAAGCTCAGTCTTACTTAGAATCTCTGATTTGACTGAAAGATTGATGGGCTATGCCAAATCCATCCAACCTGATGGAGATGCAGCTCTGTAGTTATGAAGAACGGACCAAAAATTCAGTGGGTACATGAACCAAGATCATGAAGACACTAGTTGCTGGAACTGCTGTAAAAGGTGGTGACAAAGTATTTGATTTTGAGGGCTAAGTACATATGCTCGCATCATTTTTCAGTTTTATATTTTTTTAGAATTATTTATTACAAGCTTTTTTCCGCTTTAACTTCATAAATCTACCTAAAGTATTTTTGTAAATTACTTCTAAATATTAAAAATCCATTTAAATTCCACACTGTAAGGTAACAAAACAGAAAGATTACTTAGACGGATGAATACTTTAGCAACCCACTGTATATGTTTCAAATTTGATTGTACTGTTGAGATGAGGAACATTTAATTTAAAGAAGGGGGGTAGAATTGATGGTAGTCTGCAGTGTTTGCCTTGTACATAACGTGCAATGTTCCTGTGCAGAAAATAATGCACACCCGGAAACGGCACCAGGACATGTTTCAGGACCTGAACAGGAAGATTCACAGTGCAGACAAGGACAGAGAGTCTCCACCTGTTGATGCCAAAGCTGCCAAAAGATGGAGTGTGTCCTCTACCGGCAGTGACAAGAGCAACATGAGTGTAAACAGTTTGAATTTATTCTATTATGCCCTTTTCCCTCTCCAGTATTGAATGTTTTCCTTTCCCTCTAATGATAAGTGCAAATTAAAATTTTTGAATTTAGTTTTCTGGTTGATTGTAAATGCAGACATGTTAAAGACTATTTTATTGGTTTTATGTGTAATTCCCAGAATAAAATACCAGGTGCATTGGGGCCATAGGTGGGCATGTAAACTCACAACAAAGTTTAAAGCCCATTCATTACATAATGGGTAGTACCCCTTTAGAGAATTACTGTATACAGTGTGGTAGCCAAGATGCTGTACAAGATAAATCAGTTGTATGTTGATGCAGGCTGAGGTGCAAACAAGTGAGGCAGCAATAAACCACAATAGCTCAGGAAAGCTGTGGACTAATGCCAGTATCTCACTGAGGTGCTGACTGTTGGAGGCTAGTTGTCATTCATCAATTGCAAGAGTGTCTCAAAAATGTCTCAAAACATTTGCAGGGATTTTCACTTTCCTTGTGTAAGGAGCAGGGCCTTAGTTCATTAAATTGGTGAAACAATTTTTTCTCCAAATAGTCAAAGAGTCTATATCCCGCAACAAACTCATCCCAATTTGTTTTTTGTAAGTCAGAAAGTGTGAAAAATGTGTGACAACTTTGGGAGGGTTTGGCAATGTATGAAACCAAATTGTGATTGACTGGAGATAAAGAAGGACAACTTGCAGTTAAATTGAGATATTTAAGACACTAAATTAAAACAAATACATTTGCATGTTATTTGCAGGGATGTTGCACAAATGTTGCAATTTATTCACAGTTATGAATGTTGTAATTGTGTTGTAATACCAATTTAGTATAATTCCAAGTAAAAATCTGCACATATTCTTACCAATTTGTGTTTCCCAACTAGTTATCAACAGTCGCAACCCAGTGAGAGACACATTAAACAGCAGGTGGGCCAGTGAGCTCACTCAACTAGGCAAACAGTCACCTGATCAATGCAACAAGTGCAGCTCCAGTAGGCCGCTTTCACACTGGATGATGACCACAGATGAATCAGCCAGAATTTGTATAGTCTTTGCAGGGTTTGACAAGTTCCTCAGGTGTTTATTAGGGATGGAGTGTACTCTCCTTATGCTTGATATATCAAGGTAGGTTGTGGAGAGTTTTGAACATGCACAAAACGTTTGTGGTGAAGTTGTGATTGTTTATCATTGTGGTAGCAGCATATAAGGGTCCTGAGTGGAGCACAGGGGACCATAATAATAGTGCATTATGCTTGGTAATGAAGAATGTGAAGCAGGACTGACCCGCTAGCTTTTGACTATGCTAAACTCACCCATCCTTCATGCACCTTTTGGCCTGCTGGAGGAGGAATGGAGGTTAGATGTGATCAAGCTTCTGCACAGAAAACGCATTCACCTGCATCCTCTACTGCTTCTGATGGTGTTACTAAAATAAATCCTGGAGATCCAAAAATGTCTCATAAACATAGGGAAACCCTGCAGATAGGGACAAGGTCATAGAGTCAACCTAACACATACATGATGGACATAGTGTCAGGTTGACGTGGCATGATCTTCTAGATCATAGCTGCATGCTGATGTAGTTTAAGATAGTCAGCCAGAACAGGGCCAAGGGCTTGGTACAGCTGTGGGCGCACATCATTTTAATGTAATGGTAATGTGCTGCTGACATATAGAGAGTTGTGAGTGCATAAGCAAGAGTCGGGATGTGGAAAAATGCAAGTAAAATTTGTCTGAGTGCTAAGAGTTTTGCAGTGTCACGATTACCTTCACAAGGAAGGAGGTTTTGCAAATTTGCCACAATCCAGCCACAGCTTAATGGTCGTGTTGTAATCCAGTGTGAATGGAGTCCTACTGAAAGTAAGAGTGCAAACTTGTGGTTTTGCTCCCTCAATCTTTGACTTAAACATTGTCTTGTCACTTCTGGCAACAAGACAAATATATGTTGTCTATATTAATTCAGTTTTTACGCTTTAGTAACAAATTGAAAAAATATATTAAAAGTATCATCTAATTTCTACACCCACCCAGCCTCACATCTAAGATGGGTTCAGACCAGTTTCACCCTTTAACCCCAGTAACATTATAAATTACAAATTGTTGTCAAGCAATCACGTAAATGAGAGCTGACTTTCTGACTTCTCATGGAGTATGCAAACAGCTTTAAAGGTGGGAATCTTTAGGCATCACTTCACAATTTAATGATTGTGATTCAGAGTGCTGCAATGAGATTACAAAATACTTATTGATTCATTTCATTATCTTGAAATTTAAACGACTATGGCTTATTTTACATAAATAAATACAGATTTTAATATTTTCTTGCCTCAGGAGTTCACAATAACATATTGAATGTCAAAAATCTTATTCTGTTGCTGATCAACAAATAGCATAGATTCTAACCTAACACTGAACAAGCTATATAAAAAGGTAAAATATTAGCATTTTTTTTATCACTGAAATTTATTTACAAATTTAACATTTAAAATTCATTACTAAATATATACACCCCCACCCCCCAACTCCTCCGCTCCCATACATCAGCCACACCTGCCACTATTTAAAACAGTCACCATCTTAAACAACATCAGAGCAGTTTCATATATATGTATAGTGTGTGGTGTGGAGGATGGGCGCAAGAGGTGTAAAAACACTGCAATCAAACGGAAAACATAGAGGTCTTGTGCCTATAACATTCTATGCTGCATTTTGCCTGGCATTAATCTTTTTTTAATTCCAGTTAAATATTTACCTGCAGCTACTGGTAACTCACATTAAAGGATATTACTTCATGACATATAATATTGATTCAATTAATTTACTGTTCCTAACACTCGTGGCTGACAACCAAAACAGCAAAATAAAACAGCCTAATTGACATTCATTCAATCTGGAGAACTTCATGGCACTAAAAAGCTTCAGAGGATCAATGTGGTTTTATTTAAAGTGGTTTTCTTAGAACAAACATCAGGATGTTTGTTCCCTACCAGTCAAAGTGGAGGAGTTGTTTTACCCAAAAAGAAGCAATGAGAGCATTGCTCAGAGGTTAAGTACCCAAATATGTTGCTCCACTCTCATGTTAAGCATCCATCTTATTTGGCCAACACTTAAATTACCAACAGATTTATTGTTTACTTACTGTAACAATCCTCCTATATTATGGTCCTCAGTATTGCAGATCAGATTCCCAGCATTTGCCCAGCTGTGCCTCCAATTGTTTAAGTAGGTAGGTAGGTAGGTAGGTAGGTAGGTAGGTAGGTAGGTAGGTAGGTACATTTATTTATATAGCACTTTTCAGCATAAGGCGACTCAAAGTGCTTGTGCTTAACTTATAACCAATGATTGTTCCTCATGAGTCATGTGTCACCTGATTCTCTATATTTGACCCAATCAGAAGCAGTATAGAGGAAGCCATGACTTCCTGTTTTAAACCGATGTTCTGTGGATAATGTACACTTGTTTATATGAACTTTCCATACTTAGAGTTTGTGTCACTGATGCTGAGTACCAGCAGGTTTATGAAAAGTATCAGTACACTTTAAAAAGTGACAGTACACAAATAATGAAAATTTAGATGTGCCAGTACTGAGCGCCAGAGAGTACTGAGTACTGTACTGAGAAAATACAAGGAGCCTATACCTGCTCAGATGGTTGATTAGTGAGTCAGAGCAGCTGAAACAAGTAGTAAAACACTACATGTGTGAGAGACTGTACAAACAGGAGAGCTAAGGATAAACTATGGCCATGGAAAAACAACAACAAAAAAAAAAAGAAAAAAAACTGCTAGGCTAGACAGGTTGCAGAACAGACACAAACGGCTAAAAAAAACCAAAACCCTGGCAGAAATTAATTTTTTAAAGATTCTGATACTTAAACTGAAAACAAGGAGCTACAGAAAATGCAAATGACAAGCCAAACCATCATCACAAATACCTCAAACCCTTACAGGTTTTAAGTATTCGGGTAATTTTCAGAATTACTACCCAAAAGAAGACAGATGTGTCTTGTCTCTCAGAAGGGTTTGCTTTCACTGTATGTAAACTCATACAGGTTACTACATGCAAGCCATAATGTCAGGGGTGGAAATTAGCACCCGCCACCGGCCAAATGCGGGTAAATATTTGAAGTGGCGGGTGAATTTGATCAACGCACACGCCACTGTGGCGGGTTGAGGCGGGTTTGAACAGAAAAGGTGTTATTTGTCCTCTAGACATATAGGAGGCAGCAATGTGCTCCAGTTGCTGCTAAATGCAAGAAGGAGAAAAGTTTAGCAGACACTCTTTACCAGTTGGTGGCGGTATTGATTCCTTCAGTTGTTTACCAGCCACCAAGAAAAATCAAGAAGAAGAAGAAACACTTTGAGGAGTAGCATTAGCAATGTGACGGAACATTTCAGGAGTTAAGTGGGTGGCAGACAACAAACATGTTTTTCAAGAGTAGTCGAGGGAAGAAACTAAAAAAAAAAACTAAACTAAAACTAAAAAACTAATAAAGAAACTAATAAACTAAATCAATGACGTCATGACGTCATGACGTCGGTCAGTGTGCGTTCGCGCCTACGGCCGGTGTTCTGACGATCTGTGCTTCCTCGTCAGATTTTCCTACCATAGCACGCCTAAACAGCTATGTCTAACAGTCGGTGCTACCCGTCAGAAACTGCTACCGTCATGTTTACAAACCGAAAACTATAGCGGTTCGTGTTAATATTAAATATCATCGGATACTGAAGGGGAAGCTTAGGAGTGATGCTTAGCATAGCATTGGAACAATTTATATCCACGACGAAAACCTTTCTAAAACCACAAAAATCACTTCCTTCATCAGAATAGCCTACCTGTTAAATATAAGCGGGTAGCACAAATAGATCTATGCATTAAAAGCAGCAAGTGTCTAAAAAAACATTACAACTTACATACAAAAACCTACAAAAGCACAAAAAAATACTTCAAAACAAAAACACTCCACAGAAATAAATTTCACTTGTCTGATTTTTTATGTACAGATATGCATCTTTTAATGGTTTAAAATAAAATAAATCCAGTTATTTCCATGCAGTGTCCAGAAAGATGTGTTGTTCAGCTTGTAGGGCACCACAACTGCTTCCACCCACCTCCATCATTATCATCATATGAAATAACTTTTTGTCACAACAAAAAGTAGTGGCTGGTAAAATATTTGAGTGGCTGGTAAAGGAAACTGCCACTATGGCTGGTGGACAAAATTTTTAATTTCCACCCCTGCATAATGTTACAAACTCTGCTTGTGTATACACAAGCTAAACAACAATTTAATTTTTATAAAAATAAAAAAATAAAATAAAACTTTTCTTTTCTCTTGAATGTGAGACAAAAGATTTTCACAAATGCAGTAACATCAGTTAATAATAATAACAATGTAATCCAACAATGTGCATGTAAGAATTCAAATTTTCTAACAAAGTCACTCTTTTGTCTGAGGAAGCGCTCCACTCCCCCTGAATCTCTGAAATGTCATGCTAAGATAAAAAAACATAATATGTTAGGCTTTTGGCTTGGTTTGGATAGTGTCCAGCTTAATTATTGGAGTTTATTATCCTTCTCAAAAAAATAGGAATAAAGAATAAAGGCTGAAACTTCAACAGCTAGTTGAAGTGTTGACCAAAGTCAGAAAGAGCAGCTGCAGTGTTGGTTTTGTCGCTGCAGTCATTCTGATGCAGCAGTTGATTTTCATTTGGTTCTACTGCAAAACATCATTTAAAGTTATGAAACAGATTAAGTGAACAATTAGTATTTTCACATTTCATCACATTTGCACAGAACAATTGTTTTTTTTTGTTTTGTTTTTTTCTCAGAATCCTTGGTTTCTACCAAGAACACAAAGGAATATACCACAAGGATAAGAAAGACTAACATTAGCAGTACCTATCACTCATTAAAGTGCCACAAGTTCTTCACATTACCATAGTAGGCCAGACAAAGTGCATAAGCATAAGCATGAGATTATGTAACGTTATTGTTGGTCACTGCTACATAACCTTTGAAATGTCACATATGCACTATAATAACAAAGTTCATGCTGCAGTCTTTTTGACATGACAATCTATGTCAACCTGTGGGAGATCATGCTACTATTGCTAGAGTATCAGAGACAAAAAAAGAGATTCCATCCATTCTTTCATTTTCATAACCTGCTTTTCCTTTCCGGGTAACGAGGGAGCTGGTGCCTATCTCCAGCAGTGCCTGTGCAAGAGGCAGGGTACACCCTGGACAGGTCCCAGGCCCATCACAGGAACACATGGAGACAAACGAGAAAACATCCATTTAAGCTCTCACTCACATCTAAAAAGATTATGTGTCGTTATGTTTTTTTCAGCCACATATATCAATATGCCATAAAAGTGCAAAGTAAATGTGAAAATGTGTAAAGGGGTTATTAAAGGGATTGAACTACTCCTGGCAATCTCAACTGATGAGTAAAAGATGTGTTTTAGCAGCCACAACATACACAGTTAGTTTATTAACATGAAGGTTTAAAAACTAAAAATTAGCAACAATGTTAACAGGTCTCATGGAAAATGTACAACATCCAAATACACTTAATAAAGCTTTCACTTAGACTTCTAGAAAGGTTTGGAGTTTGCATGGTTTAGATGGAATAAATAATGCTCTTGAATAGGGCTCCATGCAGAATAGCTGTAAGTTTGACTTCATCAGAACTTCTATCTGATTATTCAGACTTCACTCTGATTGATGTCAATACTTATAGTATACCTCACACATCATCTCTTCAAATAACAAATTTGAACAATAATTTTGATGAATTGGCTTCACTTAACAGTACAATTGTGGCAAGTGGGTCACTGCAACAAAACAGAAATAATTCAGTTTCATATCTTGTCTGCATGATACACACAGAGATGTATTACACTTACATATACTTATTACATATTTTTTTCTTTCTTTTTTTAGTGACAACTGATTAGCTGCAAATTTGTCTAATCAAAAATTTACAGATTTTCTAAAATCATAATCCACAAATCGGTTTGTACAAAAATATGGCCATACTATTGGTTTAAAATTTTTAAATTAAACATCTTAATTTAATTTCAGTAAAGGCTTTATTAACATTATTGATCTGCATCAGTCATACAAAAATACAAAAAATAATCATCATGTATCCAAGTTATCTCATTGAATTTTAAACCATTATTGACTACCTGTTTAGAAGAGTATGTGCACCTTTCACTCTGTTTTGTTGTTGCAAATGCACAGGCACATTTTAAAAAGTGCATGTTCTGAAGTACACTCAACTGATGTTACAGAAGTAGCAGCAAAGAAATTACATTACATAAAAGTCTGTTTGAGTGGGGAATGGGGTTTAAACATTCATGCCACCTCATGCTTGCATTGAGCTCCTTTATTGGAAAACATATTTGCTTTTGTTATCGCTCATGCTTTTGTTGGCTCACTATATTCAAGTGGAAATTTATTTTTCTGAAAGAAAATGATAAATTTCATGTCCAGCATTTTCATTGAGAGAAATTAATTTACTGTGTTTAAACATAGTTCAACTAAAGAATACACCTGTAGTAGTAAATGTAATACTTATTCTATAGTGCTGAAAGTTATTTTATAAACTGGTTTGCAGCTAGTTTAAATAAGGTACTGTTATAATGGAATCTACTGGGCATCAGGTAAAATTTTGGTGGCAATACATATTACATTTGGTTATCTATCTCGTACATGCCAGGTACTTTCCTGGTACTTACAAGTTCCTATAAGGGTAATTACGTGGTAAATACAGAATATATACCTGGTACTTACACGGTACATTTCTGGTATTTACAGGGTCCTTATGCAGTACTTACCAGTTACCCTGTAGGTAGGTACTTACCCAGTTCATACTATGTAAGAACCATGTATGTACTCAAAAAGTGCCCAGTAATTACCATGTACATACTCTGTAAGTACCAGATACCTACCCAAGAAGAACTAGGTACATATTATGTAAGTACCAGGTATGTACCCAGTAAGTACATGATACATACAAGGATGGTAATCATCACATAACAGGTATGTACCCTGTAAGTACCTGGTGAATACCAGGTGCATACCCAGCATGTACTCGGTATATACCAGGCTGTATTATATATTACAACCTGATCATATAAAAAGCCATTTGTGGTGTAAAGTAAAGTAACACCACGTACTCATATTTTCTTCTGATTAGGACAAGCAGCAGACCCCAAGTAAGAGGGGGTGGGAAGGGATTCGAAAGACCCAGTCACCCCCATCCTGGGTGAGGAAGGACCTGGAAATGGTAGCCACCTCCCCTCTGGAGCTGCAGACAGTGGAATGGGAGAAGACCAGTGCCACCATCCCCCTCGTGGGCCAGGAGATCATGGACCTACAGACGGAGGTGTGACCCCAAAATTCTGACCTCACTTCCTTTGGCTGCCCGTTTACTCCAGTGCTATCTGACAACACGCATACACACACGCACACACAGCAGAGCTCTGTACAAAAGATGGTATTCTGCAAGGATGTGAGGGGGTGAGGAGTAGAGTCATATTATCAGAAAATCAAATAAAACAGTTAAAGAGTGCGAAGGAACATGTTGTCTCTTTTCATATTGTTTCATTTGATGATTTGATGAACTGCTCTTTGTCTCAGATCAGAAGGGAAAACGGCATTGGCAGTAGCACAAGAAGCTGCTACATGTGAATCAAACAGCATAGCAATGGTAACTACGCAGTGTTTACCCCTGTATTAATTTGTTACAATGTAATAAACATGAATATGTCTCTTTTTTCCATTCCTGAGACTGTTGTTATATTACTGTTCATCTCTCCCCTGATGTTTCCTGATGAACATTGATGTTCGCAGCTCATGATGCCTCTGAATCTTATTTTTTTTTTTATTTTTGCAACATCAGTGTTGAAAAATGAACAAAGGCTATAAACGGGAGCAGAATGGTGCCACTCGATGCTCGTTGCTCTCTCCTTAACAACTTAGGAGGGGAAAAAAAAATAAAAAGACATCATAAGCCAAAATTATAGGTACACCTCAGAGACAATGGTGTGCACATGGGCTGTGTGTGGGCTTTGTGCTCTAATTGGCCTGTTAAAGCAGAGAAATAGGGACATCAGCGCATTCGAAGAAGGCACAGTCACTCATTGTACAGTGCTGAGAAAAAGCATTTGTCCCTGACAGATTTCTTGTGTTTTTGCTTTTTTTTTTACTATTATACATTTCAGACCAACAAACAAATGTTAATATTAACAAAGATAACATAAATAAGTACAAAATGCAGTTTTTAAATCATTTTATTAAATGATCATGTTTGGCAAGTCATCAAGGTCTTGAAGTGGCAGAGTAGCCCCAGACCATCACACTACCACTACCATGTTTGGCTGTTGGTTTGATGTTCTTTTTTGTGAAATGCACTGTTAGTTTTACACCAGAGGGACACACGCCTTCCAAAACATTCCACTTTTGTCTCATAAGTCCACAGAACCAAAGTCTTGGGGAACATCAAGACCTTTCTGGCGAATATGAGATCAGCCAGCAGTTGTTTTGGCCTTGAAACTCTCCGATGTAGGCCATTTTTGCACTTTTTCTTTTTCTTATTGTTGAATCCTGAACTCTAACGTTAGCATTAACATTAACTGAAGCATATGAGGCCTGAAGGACTTTAGATGTTGTTCTATGTTGTTTTGGGACCTACTAGATGAGCCATTGATGTTCTCTTGCAAGTCATTTTTATAGGAAGTTTCAGCAGTGTTCTTTGTTTTATCCATTTTTGGTTAATGGTTTTATTTAAGTGATTCTTTGATTCTACAAGTCTGGCAGTAACCAGGCCTGGGTGTGATGAATAAAACTGAACTCAGGAAGGAAGCAATTATTTTTTCACAAAGAGCCAATGTTGATTTTACCTTAATGAATGAAATTATCATTTGAAAACTGCATTTTTGTATTTACTTAGGTTGTCTTTGTCATATATTATTTGGTTGCCGGTCTGAAGCATTTAAGTGTGACAAAAAAGTGAAAACAGAAGAAATCTGAAAGGGATGAAATATTTTTCACAGCACTGTACAAGCATGCTAAAGATTAACATGATGGTGTTTTAAAGATGCTAATGGAAAAGGTATGATTGTGTGTGTGTGTGCTAAGAAAGGGAAGCTAAGTAAATGACATGAATATGTATAGAGTGTTGGTTTAAGGCAATGGTATGTGGGTGGGTGGGGGTGGGGGGTACACGGAAGGAAAGCACAAGGCCCGATTGGAGTCCTGATGTACAGCATTGTAATTATTTCAACAGAGTTCTACAGAATGGATTTTAGCCTATAAATATCTTTCTTACTGTGCTTGGGGATAGTCGTTCTCATTATTATGAATATGAACGTGATTATTCTGATTCTGATCCTTCTTCCCATCCCCATCCCCACCCCCATCCCCACCCTCTTCCCAGGCCCCATCAGGGTACTGGACTCCCAAGTGTTCTGTATCTCAATGTAACCGTGTGCGTTTTGATATCACCACCGAGTCACTCATCAAAATCCTGACCTCCGACTCCCATACATTCTCTGACCACTGATTCCTTCCAGCCCCNACTAGGGTCACCTCTTTGTTAGTGTACAGTTTTCAGAGCACAAAATGAATGTGTCTTATTTCTAATAAAAGCATATCTATATAATAAAACTGTCTGTTTCTTAATGTTGCAGTACGCGCCACCTCATGTCAGACAGGTACATGTTTCTTAATTATCTGCCACCAAAAGACAAAGGTTGATGATTATGTTTTTGTCCATGAATGTGTGTCTCCTACCACATGATAATTTTTAAATAAACTCTCTTAAAGTAATTATTTAATGCACATCTATATCTGGAGACAACCTGATTCAAGATGGCTGCCATAGCTAACTAACACAAAAATAGCTACATTTTAGTCAGTTTTACAGATATTCAACTAAAATTTGGTGTGGTTGCAGCTGAGAGTCATTTTCAACACATACTTAACCTACTTATTGTGCACACCTTTGCTTAAATCTTTAGCATTGACTGAGTCAGCCCTTTTTGTCTATTAGCAAAATATGCCTCATGAATTTTGCAATAGATCTTTTAAAAAAACTCTCAAAAATAAGCATTGGTTTACAACTACAACTGATTAATGTTTGAAGTCATCCATTTAAGGGGAGCTGCCACTGCTAATCCACATTACAGTCAACATGACATTCATGCCCAGGATGAGTGGGTGAAAACAGAACAATGTATTGTTCTGTCTGCTATGAAATAAAAGTCACAGTTCATATCAGAACCCCGGGTAGCGGGTAAGTACCCGGTACATCAGTACATACTTGGTACATACCGAGTTCAAGACTAACTTTAGTTAAGTGTGAGATGAATAAACAGTTGGAGATATTTTTAGAATTACAACAGTTTCTCAACATTGCATCACAGTTTCTTACCCTAAAGGATGGATATTACAGCAGGGTTTCCCCCAGCATAGTATTAGCCTGGCAGGCCGCTTGTTTATTATAAATACATCATTTTTTATACACGTTTTTTTTTTCCACCCGCTCCCCCAAAACCGCTACCTTTATCTACCTCACCGCGCGAGAGTGCGCGGGCCAACAGTGACACAATCACACTGTGGTGTCATGTCGTGCACCTTGTATAACTTGGTGTGGACCGCGTGCGCCATTCAACCATCTGCTCTCTTTTTACCGTATTTCCACTGGTTACGTAGCGTACTGTCCCCCGGCTTTTTCGATAATACTGCGCTGACGTAAGCGCCAAGTATAAATGCCCCCATTGTGCGCTCAGGTCCGTGCGCTGTTCGCGGAGCCCTGTATGACTCTAATGAGCCCTGAGGCCGAGCTACCTTCAGCTATCTGGAGTTAGCATGTTGTCAGAGCCACAGTAATAAACATGGAACGAGCGGGTTTAACCAAAAATGGTTACCGGTAGTTGAGCTGAAATTCAGCGGGTGGCTTTACAAGACCGAATACGGTAAGCATGTTTTGTGCTTAGTGAAAATATTATCCGTGTTTACCAGTAAAATGATGCTGTTATATTCAGTATTAGATATGCACAGTACAGCACAGCATCTGTCTGTTTTTCAGAGTTGTCTGTTCTTATTCACTGGACGTGAGACGTGTGTTGGTGCGTTATTTGCACTTTTTCATTTATGTTAATTTAATTTATTTGTAAATGTGACTTAAGTTAGGATTTAAATTAGGTGCAATCAATTAGTATTGATTTTAATTGTATTTTTGTTTTAAAAAGTATTTCAAAAGTCCCTTTTTGTAAAACTGTAGTTGTGTAAATATTTGTCACAAATATCTTACAATATCAAATAATAATAATAATAATAATAATAATAATAATAATAATAATAGCCATATTTTCAACTTTCTTGTCAACTTTAATCATTTTTTTTACTAAATCACGGTCGCCCGGCGGGAGGTCGCCCGGCAGGAGGTCGCCCGGCGAACGGCCACCTACCACCGGGCTTAGCCTCTTTTCTGGGGGAAACCCTGTACAGCATCACTTAACCACTTCGTGTCAAGGATGTGATACTACTCAACAACCATAAAGTAGCTTAGCAGTGTTCCCTGAACTTCAGACAAATGTGTAAAAAAAATCCAACTTTTCATGCAGAGTACTGTCGAGATAATATACTACCTTTAACTCCCCGAGTTGGTTGTTGGGAAAGACCTGGAAACGTTACCTTAAAGTTTAACACATTTATTCAAACACCCTTTGTCAACATTCATACAATAATAAAACCAGATGCATCTGGGAGACAATAAATGGGAATGAGACACAGATCATCTTGAAAACTAGTCAAGCCATCACCCCAGGATTGTCTGAGGAAACAAAGGATGTTCTCTGGTTTTAATGCTTCGGTCTCCCCCTCCTCCAGAGGGTGGGTCACTGCCTTCCTTCTCTGGAGGTCAAAGGTCTCTCCTTCCCCCTTCCTTGCTGGCACATCCGTTGCTCACATTCCAGGGTGTTCACCAACTATCTCTCTCTTTCCAGATAAACTAAACAACTCCTTGTTAAAGCTTTTAAAAATGGTGGCTAAATATAAAATGGTGATAAACATTTTCACAGCCCCTTCTTGTTCCAACGTAACTGCTCACCCGTGCACAAAGAGAGGTCCATATAACATAAATGACTGAGCTTAGTGTGGAAGAACTTTACTGGCTTGAAACTCTCTATGCACTGTTCTGGAGCTGATCTGATGGCCACATGGCGTTTGGAGGTCTGTGGCTATTTACTCTACAGAACATTGACAACCTCTTTGCACTATGCGCCTCAGCATTCGCTGAGCCCTCTCTGTTATTTTTTTGGGACCTACCACTTTGTGGCTGAGTTGCTGTCATTCACAGTTGCTTCCACTTTGTTATAATACCATTACCAGTTTACTGTTTACAGTTTACATGTGTTTTTTATACAGGGTATTTAAACACCTGGTTTTAACTTTAAATGATAGCATTTGCATGAATCAATGAAATAATTAGACCTGCGTAGTTTTAAATGCAATCTACNGGAGACACCAACATGCTCCTCTACTGCATCGGACAGTCTTCAGTCTCTGAGTAGGACAGCCAGTGTCGGTCTCTGGATCATAACAAACAAAAAACAGCAATGAGGAATGGAACGAAGGAATACATTTTTACTACAACTTTAACAACAAGACTCCATTACAGAAATGTAGGGTTTCAGAGATATTAACACTTACATAATCATTTTTGGAGCTTGAATCTTTGAAGAATCTATGGAGGGATCGGGAGGGGGAGGTTAGGCTGACGACCGGCGATTCATCCGCAACCAGACTAGTTCTAATATATACAAAAAGGCAATAAAAGGATCAAAACATGCTGCAAAACCTATATAAGACGACCCAACAGTGAGAATAACGCTCTCAATGTGAAAAATCCTTTTACATTTTTTCAAAGGAAAAAAATCGATCAGAAAGTTTGATAAATCTGACCAATATACATGTAAACTTTCAACATCATGAAAAAACATACTCCAGGATATTACGGGTCTGTTCAAGTTAGCCAAGAATTTGACTGAATGTTCACCGGCTCGATTATTTTCAATACTTATACTCCGCTAACATTCGGCATGCTAAGCTAAATATGCTAACACCGAGCCGTGTGGCGAACGTGACGTCTATCATACAGGTTG
>NC_051445.1:28854682-28855522 GCF_001649575.2 Kryptolebias marmoratus
GCCTCGCTCCCGCTCCTCCTGATTGATGCCACCTTTTGTTGGTTGATGACCTGCTTGTGTTGTTTGGTTGGGGAATCGTAGGCTAAGCGGGGGTTTCCGGTTTTTGTTTGTAGGGCTTGTGATCCTGTGAGGCAGGGTGAGGGGAGCGGCCCGAATCCGACGGTCAACTGCTGGCTGGTTCGTGAGCGCTCCCACACTTTTGTTTATTTTGCCACGATTCCCTGTACCACTGTGTCCAGACTTGGGTAAAATAAAACATTTTTGTTATTTGTAACTTGGTCTGGACTCCTTATGTTGTGGGTCCTATGCGGACCGTAACACCCCCACCCGGGCACGGTTTTTCAGCTCCAGACCTGGCGGTGAAAGATGTCAAATTAATTTTACTTCCTCCTTTTTCTTGCTGTCTTTTTTATATCCTGTTTAAACTTCTTTACATTCAGTCCCCACTCGCTCATTCTTTGTAACTCACACGCTTTCTCCATCCCCCACACCAAGTAAGACAATGACATTCTTTCACTCCCAAACACACAGAGTCGACACTGGGATCATCACACAAAACAGTACAAGATATGACTCTTTATTTCATAACCCAATAATCTTAATTTTTTCTTTTATTATATTTAATAAGTTTATTTTACCTTTTTTATTAATTAATAAATTTTTAGTTTCTCTCTGCTTTTGAGGCCGGCCTTTTATTTTTATTTATTTATATCTGATTTTGCACTGATATTGAGGTTCTAATTTCTAATTCTAATTTTTTTAGAGGGACTTCTGGCCCTGAATTTGAGGGACTTCTGGCCCTTACCCAATGGCAGTAGTTCTGAGGGTCATCAATTCCTC
>NC_051445.1:28855622-28856624 GCF_001649575.2 Kryptolebias marmoratus
GGTGGGTCACTGCCTTCCTTCTCTGGAGGTCAAAGGTCTCTCCTTGCTGGCACATCCGTTGCTCACATTCCAGGGTGTTCACCAACTATCTCTCTCTTTCCAGATAAACTAAACAACTCCTTGTTAAGGCTTTTAAAATGGTGGCTAAATATAAAATGGTGCTAAACATTTCCACAGTACATATTGTTCATGGAAATCTTCATTGAAAAGGGCTACTCCATGAGAGTACTGAGCAAAGACCTCAACCGACCTGATGGCAAAGTTTGGTCTCTGCCACATATTGGGGTTTATCATCCTAGGAAAAAAAAGATTAGGGTTTGATTTTCACGGTGTAGCTTTGTACAAGAGCGTGGCCCTGAACAAGCAATTGCTGCAAAGACCAAATCTAACCAGCATCCTTTTTGGTGTTATCATCAGGTTCAGCCCTACTGCGCTCTAAGAAAATGTGCAGAAGACTTTGGAAAATAGTTAAAAAAACAAACAAACAACATAGTTTTAAATAACTGTTACATATACTGCTGTCTGCATTGGTTCACATGGAGGAAGCAGCGTTAACTTTGTACCAATTCTACAATCTGTATGGAGAAAAATTATTTTAGACTCACAAAATGAGTAAGCAATAACAGGTTGGTGTTAAGTGTGTAAAATAGACGCTCTTGCCAGATAGAAACATGTATTAATGTACGTGTAAATTAAATCAAATGTATTAACATGTTGATGGCTGAGGTCATGTGAGTTTATGGTGTGTGTGACTGCCTGCACAGGCTACAAGATAACAGAGACCGGAGGAGTCAGCTCAGTAGAAAACTGAAACCATCACGAAGAAACCCAACTGCAGAAGACAGGAAAACAACTCCATATATGGTCCCGGACGGATGTCCAGACAAAGATGAGCCATGGTGTGTGATGTAGCATCTCTGGGTGGGGCAGCATGTTAATACTGCTATGTGTTAGAGATCTCGCTCAGACGTGACTTGGGTTTTCCTATTATTCTGGCAAGGC
>NC_051445.1:28861411-28863230 GCF_001649575.2 Kryptolebias marmoratus
AGCAATAAGCAGGCCTGTGTATTAGCAAAGCCTAATACACACTGTTGAACAAAGCTGAATGTACACACAGAGAAACCCACACTGAGTCTGTGTGATGTCATCAGAGGTCAGTGTGTTCTATTACCACGGCAACGCTGCAGGTGTGCGTGGCAAAGCTCACAGACAAAGGCAAAGAAAAAAATTCAGCGAGTACAAGCCGAACAACCAGACGCTGTCCGAAAACTATACAAGATATCAAAAACCTGCTTTGGTCACTAATACTTGAATGTCTTATGGTGGCATGGAACGTTAAATGGCGTTTCTACGTGGAAGTATGCTGTCATAGTGAGCGTTCGGAAAACAGTAAGAAACGGATTTTTGGATCGTGCTGCAATGTGTTTGAATGAGAAAGAAAGTTCTGAAATGGGCAAACGTACATGCCGAACAAAATGCCGCTGTACAAAAACTATAGGACGTATTGAAATAATTCTTGGACCGTTAGCGAAAGGAGAGATTGGTTTTCATTACTTTAAAATTTCACATTTCTACAGTGCTTTGTGTCCGAGATATGATGAGTTAAAAACATCCTTCAAGCCAACTCCGGCAACACGGATTTCGAAAAAAATATATAGGAAGAGATATGAGATCTTCAGGGACCACTCTGCCTTCTGGGGTGATTTGACAGAAAACTATAAGACCTACAGGAAAAGTAAACACATTGCCTGAAAGAAGACAAAAATGCCTACATTTTGATATATAATTTGTTAATGCATCATAATTGATGTGGCCATAGGAACAGTTTGTTTGCTAAGAAATGTGTTGTGCTCAGACTGCTCCACACTCTAGCTCGTTAGTGAGGTTAGAGTGTAACTGCCAAAATTTCACGAAAATTCTGAAATTTTTGCGTGTTTTCGCAAGGCATTGTACTGCTCTCTACGCACTGCTGGCAGGCCCCAATAAAAATATTAATAATACTACTAAGTTCCAAACATCCGGACCCAAAAAATTATTTTGGTTTAGATGAGGTTAAGAATTACTATTTCACCTAAGATGGCATTCACATTATTGAGATCCTGTTCCTCTTTATTTCCTTGTATCGAATTACATCTGTATGTTTTTTGGCATCCGACTCATCCTGCAAATTTCAAGTTATTTCAGCCATTCAAAACGTTCAGCTCATTTAGAAGATGGTTGCCACTTTTGTTATGGATAACTTTTAAGGATTAGTCAGGTTTTGCAGTAATTTTTCTCACTAAAACACATTGGAATTCCAGAAAAACTGTCAATGTTTACTGCTTTTAAAAGCTAACTACTTCAGCATACTGGGACCTATAAATGCCATTATTCATACTGCATTTTCACAGGAAATTTAATTTTTTCTAGTTTAAAACAGAATTGAGAAACAGATTGAAACTAACATCCCTTGAAGAGAATCATAAAATATTCTTGATGAAAAATTTTGAAAGACAAAACAAGTACTTTAAGTCATCGTAGACTTAAAATGATGTCATCTTAGGCATGGCCAACTACAGTTAAAACTATATTTCAGACTACATTGAAATAGTCGCTCCTCTCTGATAATGGATAAACCTCTACATTCAAGCTGAAGAAACATTTGGGTTCTTAAAACAACAACTAAATCAGGCCTCTGAGCTCGTGTCGCCAAGTTTAAAAAATAAAAAAAAGAAGACGAAGAAAAAAGAAAAACGTTTGTGTTAAATGCTAAAGAAGAAGGGTTTGCAAAACTCTGTGCCAAAACATTTGCTGCAGGCGATGTGGGAGAATTGTTGCCTGCAGGAAAAAGGGAGTGTGGGAACGCAGGTGGGGTGATAGGCAAGAA
>NC_051445.1:28864482-28870658 GCF_001649575.2 Kryptolebias marmoratus
TTTTTTTTATTGTTTTGTGTTTTGTTTTGTTTTACCACAAATGAAATAAAGCAAAACAAAGATGCACGCTTTGACTCTGTGGAAAAACGTCAGCATAAATGTACTCAATAAGCAGCAGGCGTGGCAAAATAACTCAGAAATCTACCCAAATCATAATGAATTACCTGTTACACATCTTAATATCTCACAGCATGGTGGCATTTGTAAATTCACAAGTATTCACAATGACGTCACTCAGACAGATAAGATTGATAAATAATAACCCAGACAGAAGGCCAAGTTTACCCTCAGGGCTTAGAAAAAGAGCACTAAATGAAGCCATAAATTGAACAAAACATCTGCAACTGATGGCACCCATCTTCAGACGATATGACGAAGATTTTATTTTTTAAATTATGTGTCATTTGCACTCAATTTAAAAGAAAACAAAAACATACTATTAGTCCAGAAAAGGGGGTGTTTCGCTTAACAACGTTTGAATAAACTTAGATAATTTTCTTGATAATCAGATGTAAACTTCAAATTATAACTTATTTAAATAAAATAGTTTTTAGGGTTTCGGTTTTTCTTTTAAGATTAAAAATGTCTTCTTATGAACTAGTTTTGAAATTTTTTCTCACAGGCACCACAGCTTTAAAATCTGTTGACTTTAATTGGAGGATCTATGTGTGAAAATCTAAGTGTTAGACTAATTCAGACTGCAACACCTGAATTCTCAGTGGCACAATATTCTCTACATTGGTCAACATGGTATCAACATATCATTTTATTTTGTTGTATTTATCCGCCACACCTTTAAAAGCTGGGAAAATACTGTCTGATAATGAACTGGTCCGTGGAACTAAAAAAGTTGGGGACCGCTGCTGTAATAGACCGTTTGAATAGTTCTGACACACCCCACCAACAGGCAAGGAAAACTATTGAGAAATATTTGAAAGATCTTAATTTAGTGAAGATTTGGCGACAATTTTATCTGAATAAGACTGAGTACTCTTGCTTTTTAAACACCTATAAAACATACTCACAAATAGATTTTTTTCAGGTTTCCTCCAGTCTTGTATCTATTATTCAAAAATGATGGTATGAAACCATTCTACTCTCTGATCGCGCCCTAATTATCTTGTTAATAAAATTCCCCAATTATTGCCTGTCTTCATCCCCATTTCAATTTCAAGCTAAATGGTTGAAGTCTATGGAATTTGAAGAATTTCTTGAAGAGAAAATAACTGTGTCATGGTGGGTGGAGGAGTCGCCTCCTCCACCCACCATGACACCCAGTTCGCAGAGCGCAGACTCATGATGAAAAAGGAAAACTAATTTATTAAAATAAAAGATAATCAAAAACAAAGGCTGACAAGGCAGCAATAAGAAAACTAAATGCAAAACAAACTAAATCCAAAAACTGAACGGACATTGGCAAGAGACGAGCATAACCAGACATCAGGGAAAATAGATAAACGAACCAGCGAGTAAGTGGAGGAGATGGCCAGGTTTTAAAGACAGAGGGTAATTAGGTGAAGTGAGAAGAGGTGAGTGATAATGAGGAGCAGGTGGAGATGGGTGCGGCAGGAAAACAAGTTACTGACTGAGGAGAGGTGAATAATGACAGGAAATAAAGACACATGGAACAAGAACTGAACTAAGACCAGACTAACAAAGATAACTGAATAAAATAAGCAATAAACTCGAACTGAAACATGAAGACAATAAAGGAGTCTAACCAAAAAGCCATTTTAAGTACTTATATATTAGAAGTTTTGTCACTACCTTACAGAAATCTACTGCTGAACCTCCACTTTCTACCATAGAGTATAAAGCCGTTCACCATCATGAGAGTAGAGGCCTACTTTCCAAATTCTATAACATTTTACTTTTAGCCTTAAAAGAAAATAGTCTTTCCTATTTACAAGCATTGAAAACTGATCTGAAAACAGAAATCTCTAAGGATGAATGGAATAACTCATGTCTACTGGCATAAACACAAACTACGAACACAAGGTTTAGATTACTACAATTACAAATGGTACTATTTTCCATTGTATGTGGCATTGTACAGAGCTTTAAACTTTTTGGAAGGAGGTTACTATGTTTATCTCTCGCTTGATTGAACAGGATGTGCCAATGGACAGTAAACTCTGCTTTCTGCACATTTTTCCTGATGGCTTTGAAGGACCTACAAAGAGAAGGGAGCTTGTGAGTTTTTGCCTTGTACAGGCTAAACAGGTGGTTGCTCTGAACTGGAAGGACAGAAAGACCAAAGACAAATGGATCAAACTATTGAGCAACAACCTGGCAATGGAAAAACTGACTTATATAGCTAAAGGGAAGCTTAAAGATATTTAGTTGCCCTTCCTACATTTTGTTAAACACAGTGACATGTAAACTTTCTTTTGTGATGACGGAATGAGCTCTGGGTTATATAACAGGAAAATTCTAATAAAAAATGTTTTAAGAAAAAAGGTATCTATCGAAAAACCCCACCAGATTGCTCTAAATCTTCACTTTGTCGCAGTCTCAAATCCAGAGCAAACATTGGCAAAAGTGGAAAGGAATGACTCCCTTTTAACAGGAAGAAACCTCCAGCAGAACAAGGCTGTCATAACACAGGGGATTCTGTCCAGAGAGAGCGGAACCAAGACCAAAACACGGAGACGAAGATAACGGTAAGTGAATTTATTTACAAAGTGCAAGCTATGTACAGTGGGCGGTATCCGGAGGAGTCTGAAAGAGAAGGAGAGCTGGGTGAGTCTCGGGTACAAGTTTTGATCCAGGTTAGTTGCTAGGTGGTGCCAGTAATGTTTCTTATTTGCTTACAGGTCCAGGAGATGAATACAGCGCCGAAGAGAGGAGGAGAGGTTCCCAGAGTTCCAGGAGTAACGAGCCAGTTCCAGTAGGTGAGTATCGACGTGATCCCAGGTAAGTAGTCCTTAATTTCCGTAGTCGTGTCGTGGCAAAAACCTAGGACGTAGGCAAAACAGAGAACGTAGTTAACACAAGGAGCAGGAATCAGGGTTAGACGCTGAGGCGGAGAATCTAACCCAGAAGGTTCAATGCTCCAGCGAAGATCTGATCTCAGCCTGCTGCTTAAGTACTAGATGGTCTCATCAATGAAAACTGGAACACCTGTGGAGTGAAGATTAGTAGCGCCACCCAAAAGGCGGAGCCAAACCCAGATCCTCACACAGGCTCCATATGAGCAGCCATCTGCTTAGACTGGTTGGGATTTAAAAAGACAGTAAAGAGACACAAACAAACATACAATGACTGGTCCAAATGTAGTCTCTATTGGAAGAAATACAAATAAAAACATTTTAATGATAGAAATAATTACAGTAGATCAAGTAAGACAGCAACAAAGTGAGGAAAATGGTCAATTTGTCCTCCAGCAGTCTGAGCATATAGCAGTATAAGTAAAGGAGCTCAGGAAACCCAAGCCAACCTTAGCTATAGGATTTATCAAAAAGAAAAGTCTTAAGCTTAGTCTTAAAAATAGACATGGAGTCAGCCTCACAGACAAAAACTGGAAGTTGGTTTTTCCAAGAGAGGAGCCTGAAAACTGAAACCTCTGCCTCCTATTCTATGTTTAAGAACTCTAGGCTCCACAAGTAAACCTGCAGTCTGAGAGCAAAAAAATAAGATATTTATAAAAGATGAAGCTTGCTTGTTGAGAGCTTTGTATGTTAGAAGTAAGATTTTAACCCTTTGAGGACTACCATTATAAAGGTCCGCATGAGCATCTTTTTACATTTTTGGATGCTGCAGAGTCATTATTAGGAGCATTCCAATGTTCTTTACATCAATAAAATCCTTATAATCCTTATTTTCCAAGTTTGTATGCCATTAGTCTATAACAACTAATTAAAATGCTTAAATGTGCAAAAACAATCACAGGAACTCCATTTGTTTTATAATTATTTGACATATTTTTGTAAATATGAAAAGTTTCCTAACTTTATTTCTCAAAACTGTCAATACAAAAAAATTGCACACAAGCCTTCTAAACCAAACACAATTTATTTGGAGTTTTTTCGATGCTTAGTTTCAAAGTTACAGCCAATTTTATAAAAACAAAAATATTGATCCCTTCAAGAAAGTCTGCTTCCTCATCACTGTCAGCGGTATCGGGATCTGAAGAATACCTCTCTTCATTCTCGCCATCTACCGCGGTGACGAGCTCTAACGCTTCGGTCAGAGAGTAAAATCTTCTGACTCCGTGTTTTTTCATAAATTGTCTGTCATGTGTTCACTCGGAGTTTCTAAAAAATGTTGCGAAAAATATCGAGCGTGTGTTTGCTAGCAAAAGGCGAGCCGAATAGTGTAAACACCTGCAGGAAGAAAGTTCCTAGGAAACTGAAACGGAGTCCGGTGAGATTTGATGAAATGTCGCAATATTTTATGCTGTCAACGTCAGAATAACAGATTTAACACAGGAAGTGACCCGAGCTGATCTACAAATATAGGGATGGATGCCACGTCATGTTTGCCTAGCATCTTTAGGCCAATCCTTTTTACAATAAATCTGTGAACTCGTCTGCGCACACACAGCAATTCGGAGGAGGGCATGTTGAGTGTCGGAAAAGGAAGTGCAATTCTTACGGTTTTATATGCAAAAAAAATTATTGCTCTACCTTACGTGGTTCAAATTCTACCGGCATTTGAAAATATGTATGCAAATGGGAGCGCCGGCGCTCCCGTAGTCCTCAAAGGGTTTTAAATTCTATTCTGAATTAGATAGGGAGCCAATGGAGAGAAGCTAAAACTGGAGAAATATGATCTGTTCTTATAACTCCCATTAAAATTAGCAGCAGCATTTTGAATCAACTGGAGACCTTTTAGATGGTTTAAGAGAGTCTGGGATCTTGAAGTTTAAAGCAGACTGGAGTTCATGGGAGACTGAAGCGGACTGGAGCCCATGGAGTAGACCGGAGCCCATGGATGACTGGAGCAGATTTAAGTCCATGGATGATGGGAGCAGGCTGGAGCCCTTTGTTAGCTGGTGCTGCTGGAGGTTCTGACAAGGGCTCTGGGGACTCTGAAGATTTTGCAGCATGCAGCACAGAAGACATTGGAGCCTGTGGAGCAGGGTCGGGAGACATTGGAGCTGTGACTGAGGAAGCCTTGGGGTTGACCAGCTCAGGTAAAAAGGGTGGCTGAACATAAAGAACAGAACATAAATAAAAACTTTTTTTTTTCAGCTATGACTTTTTTTTCCAATATATTATTATGAATAATGATAATTAGTTAAACTAACCAACAGCTTTATAAATGACCACAATAAAAGTAAACACAGGTAAATAACATGCGCACGGGCATAGATGGAATAATCCAACATCTGAGCAACAGGAATATACAAACGCTTGTGCGGCGGAACTAATTAAGAGCATTCGGTATTAAAACTACATAAACTTTGTCAGACTTGGAACATATAACCAAACATTATATTAGTAAAAAGATTTCTTCCGAGGCTATTTAGGGTTAGGGTTAGTATGTCGCTCATTGTAACTATTTACATCCTAATGACACTAATAAAGACTAATGATGACAATAAGTTTCAGAGCTCAGAATTTTCCGAAGTATGCCTCCCTTCGCTGACTCGCGAAGCAGAAGCTGTGGCATACTTTGCTGAGGTCCATGTTATCAGTTAAGTCTTTGTGAATATGCAGAAACAGAATGTGATTAAGCCGCTTTTCTGTCATTGTTGACCGGAGTGAGGTTTTTAGTCGACGGAGGCTAGAGAAGCTCCGCTCAGCCGTTGCATTTGACATTGGCCCCTTACCTTAAAACATGTGGTAACCATCGATTCTGAATCGATAGCTGGGTTTTGAAGACCAAAGAGAGAAAAAAATGTATATATTGCACTATTATTTTTTTGACCTAACAGCAAAAATGATCCGCTCTCTGGGCGAAGTGGAGCATTTGGTCTGACTGGAGGAGCCGTTAATGAATATGAGCCGAAAACATTCTTTTTTCTCTCTCTCTCTCTCTCTTCATCCCAATGGTGCATTGGAAAGAATATGTCGCCACAGATGCTGTAAATACTGCATTTAGACCAGATGTGGCAATAAAATACAGAATTCCAATGTCATTTTTGACAGAATTGTTTCAGACACGGACGTATCAGAGCCAGAGCCTTTTTTCATGTGTTAATGATCCCAACCCCGACTCCGCGCTATCGC
>NC_051445.1:28871692-28879611 GCF_001649575.2 Kryptolebias marmoratus
TGTACTTTTAGTAGACTGTTATGGTTTGATTATTGGATTAGGATGTTGAGTTTAGATGGTACGTTTTTTCATATAGTAATAATCAAAATAATATAAACGGTATTTTAAAGAACAAATCATACTAATAGATTAACAGTAAATAAATATTGTGAAGAGAAACCATTTATTTTTCCTACATTAAAATAGTTTATTAGGGATTTCTGTGTAGGAAAAATGTTTATATCTTTACTAATATAAAGATATATTTTATGTTAGTTTTTACAGTGTTCTCTGATCAATATTATTTTATTAAGGTGGTTTACCAGTTTGGAAAACCTGACATCCTATCAAGCTATAAGAATGAAGGAAAACATCCTAACCAATGCCTCAGACACAGACCTGCAGCCCATGGGTGGTTCTGGACAGGGGCTGACACAAGTGGCTCTTTGGCTCACTTATATATTAAATGATGAAATATTGACCTGTTTTTTTGTTTCTCTCTTTTTTAATTGCCACCCATGAAAAAACACTGACTACTCTGGCCCCCCGTGGTACATCCTGTTTAGAACCAGGCTCTGAACCTAACTCCTTATAAATATTTTGGTTATTGTTAGCTAGTTGAGATGATTGCCAGGCTGTGTATCAGGTCCTTTTTGAAAAATATTTAGGCACCAAGCTAACATGTCTTAGTGTTAACAGGTTCTTTTTTTATATAACATGGGGGAGCCAGGGAGTCAGGGCCCAGGGAAACAGAGGCTGGGGCAGGTTTGATTAAACAATTTCATTCCCAACAGGAGCACAATATGAAGTAGAAAAATTGCATTTCCTGCAAAAATGCAGTGTGAATGCTGCATGATTTGGCTGAAAGCTGTTGAAGAAGTGCTGAACTGTTGGGTTCAATGTGAACAGCTAAGTTTTATTCATTTGTAGCTGAAAGATTTTTAAAGTTTAATGAATAAGCAGAAAGTGAAACATAGAAGCTGATTTGAAGGGAAGATTTGCATAAAGCAGAAGAACAAAAGCTGAAAGACGCAGAAATTAAATTAAAAGGCTCAAATTAGCTGAAAGAAGCAGAAATGACCAAAAACAAAAAATGCTGAAATTAGCCTGAAAAAAACATTGTGAGGTTAAAGCCCATAGAGCTGATCCTTGACCTATGATATGTCCAGCTGTGAGGTTTGGCCTTCCTACTGTACATGGTTGCAGACTTAAAACTTTCTTTCACATGTGACATTGACTTTTGACCTAGAAATCCCTAGGGCTGATCCCTGACCCATGGGGGTTCTAGCTGTGAAGTTTGACCTTCCTACAGTACACGTTTGCTGAGTTAGAGCACAACTCTGGTCTGATTTTAGACCCCATTAGCTTTGGCAGCCATCTTGATTTATTTATATTTTGCATTTAAGAAGTGATGTAGCTCGGTCTCACCTGCTACCACACTAAATTTCAGCTCAATATGTTTACAAATGACTGATTGGAAGCATATAGACAATTTAAGGAGTAAGAAAAAGCCGAAATTAGCATTAGCAGTTTATAATTAGCTATAACTATATCTGGTGTTAGCTAAAACTATAGATGAATTACCATTAGCATAGTTGAACTAGCTGAAACTATAGCTGAAATAGCATGAACATAGTTGAATTAGCTGAAACTATAGTTGAATTAGCATCAGCATAGTTAAATTAGCTGAAACTATAGCTGAATTTTTTATTTCCGTGTTTGTCTGCCTCTCTTTCCTGTACTCCCTAACCCCAACCAGTCAAAGCAGATGGCTACTCATACTAAGCCTGGTTCTACTGAAGGTTTCTTCCTGTTGAAAGGGAATCCCTCCTTTACATTGTTACCAGTGTGCTTGCTCAGGATGGGAAACTCCAAATCTTTACTTTGTTGCAATCTTTGGCTTCCTTAGATAGCTCATTTTTGTGATTTGTCATTTTTTAATGTATGTGAATGTTTTTTGTACAATGCCCTCAGATGAGTTAAGACTCTTATTGTTATTAAAATTAATAATAAATAATTTCAGGGAACCACCAGAAAATACCTAAGCCCTAATATCTGTTTCAGTTGTCTGTTGGTTTGTTTGTGTCATCCTGGAACAGATTTGACAAATACATAGCACGCAGTGAAGGTGTGAATCAGTGTGCTGACCTTTGTGAATCAATAGTTAATACAGTACAGACACACAATGATGAGAAACAACATCTTTAAAAGTATAATAGAATGTTTCACAATTAAACAACAATGATTAAAACCAATGTTACTAACTCAATAAACACCATTATTTACTATGCAATCATACACTGCCTGGCAAAAAAAGTCGCCACCAAAAAAAAAAAAAGGTTACACACTCCAATATTTCGTTGGACCGCCTTTAGCTTTGAATATGGCATGCATTTGCTGTGGCCTTGTTTTGATAAGCTTCTGTAATGTCACAAGATTTGTTTCCATCCAGTGTTGCATTACTTTTTCACCAAGATCTTGCATTGATGATGGTAGAGTCTGACCGCTGCGCAAAGCCTTCTCCAGCACATCCCAAGGATTCTCAATGGGGTTAAGGTTTGGACTGTGGTAGCCAATTGTGGAAATAGTCAAAACCAAGCTTTCACTTAAACAGCATTTAATTATAAGAAGGGTAGCAGTTCTACATATATAATCTAAATGTTGTGGAATATAAGGCCTTGTATTTATTCTCCCATGCTTTATTTTATATTTGATTATCATATCTTAACCTGATTTGTGTTTATCACCATTTTATATTTAGTCACCATTTTAAAAAGCTTTAACAAGTAGCTGTTAGTTTATCTGGAAAGAGAGGTATGTGTTAGAAGCCCTGGAATGTGAGCCACACTGCCAGGCACGAAGGGGAATGTTGAGGAGACAAAATATTACCTAAATGAAACTCAAAACTTAAAAAAACCCCTCTCCTTACGACAGACCGGGAAATGCACAGAGAAACCAGGAGTCAAAAATGGTCAGAAGCAGTATCTTCAGTTTAAAAGATTTATTAGCCTTAGTACTAAGGGAGACACCCTTACCAGCTCACAGCAGGAACACCAGAAGATGTCTGACCTAAATCACTAAAACATAGCATTTTAACCTGAACAAAGAACTGGCCCATCCTCCTTCGGTCATCTCTCCGGAACTCTGTATATGGACTTGTTTTTCTCCATCTTCTGCAGGTGGTTTTCTTTGAGTGGGTTTCGGTTCCTAATTAGCTGACTCCTCCAGACCTTCTTATCTTCGTAGTTGGTACGGCCAGTCACGTACACTACAAACTCACATGACCTCACCAGCTAGTGCAGAGTTACACTCATCCTTAGGTTAATACAATACAATTACAGTACATTAATACATTATTCTAACTGGTAAGGAGTGTCTATATTATAGTTTTTACTTCACAGGAAGAAGTTGCCCTTTGACCTCCAGAGAAGAGGGACATCCTCTCTAGGAGGGGAGGGGACCTAAGCATTAAAACCAGAGAACATCCTTTGTTCCCTCAAACAACCTTGGGGTCCATTTGGTTGCAAAACTTTGAGGTGATGTGTCTTTTCACATTTCATTGATTGTCTCCCCGGTGCACCTGTTTTTTTATTTGTGTAATAATTTGATGATTTTTCTCTCTGCTTTTGTTTAAATAAATCTTAAACTTAAGGTATTGTCTCCTGACGGTCATTTCCATCAAGAACCTGGGTGAGGTGAAGGAGGAGGAGAACAGGTGAAAATCCTTACCTCAACACAATCCATGTGTGAAAATGATGTCTCATGCTCATGAATCCTGGCGTTGTCAACTTGGAATATGCCCGTGCCATCAGGGAAGAAAGAATCCATTGATATAATAACCTGGTCATTCAGTATATTCAGGTAGTCAGCTGACCTCATTCTTTGAGCACATACTGTTACTGAACCTAGACCTGACCAACTGCAGCAATCCCAGATCAAAGCACTGCCCCCACAGGCTTGTACAGTTGACATTAAGCATGATGGGTGCAACACTTCACCTGCAGCTCTTCTTACCCTGATGCGTCCATCACTCTGGAACAGGGTAAATCTGGACTTATCAGACCACATGACCTTCTTCCATTGCTCCAAAGTCCAATCTTTATGACCCCTAGCAAATTGAAGCCTTTTTTCCAGTTAGCCTCACTGATTAGTGATTTTCTTAAGGCTACACAACTGTTCAATCCCAATCCCTTGAGTTCCCTTTGCATTTCGCATGTGGAAATGCTCTTACTTTCACTATAAAATGTAACTCGAAGTTCTACTGATGTTTTTCTTCAATTTGATTCACCAAACATTAAATGATCGCCGGTCACTATCATCAGGATTTTTTTCCGGCCACATTTCTTCCTTGAAGACAATGGGTCCCCACTATCTTTCCAGTTTTTAATACTGCATTGGACAGTTTTGAGGCAACTGGGCTACATCTACAGAAAGAGGCCCATAAACACACCTTTTTAGGGTTGTTAATTTTTAATTGTAGGCTGAGTAATCCGTGTATCATTCCTTCTTTCCATTTTCAATTGACAATCAAAAATCAAATAATGAAAAATGGACTGGTTATTTTGTTTTTTGTTTTTTATTATTACACGTAAAACGAAAAATGCCTGGTTTTTCATATTTCACTTATAGGCTAAGATCGGAAACACGAAATCGAAAAACAGGCAGCAGGACAGAATTTGATTTTAATATTTATTTGGTCACGTTTAGGTGACCCGGAAGTGGCTCTGTGCAGCAGTTCAGGTAATGTACTTGCTGCTATGGCGGCGCTAGAACCACTGATCGAGGACTTGTTAAACAGCTGTTTGATCCTCGAAACAATACGTAACTTTCCATGACTGATGGGTCTGACTGGATTATCCGGTCCTGACTGATAGATATTGAACAAACATAAATAAGTAGACACCTCATTACATCCCGGAGCGCATCCGCCGTTCAGAGAGTTATGATTAGAAATGAACTGGGGACACATGAAGGACCCGGCCAAGATGGCGGCCGCGCTGACTCGTCAGCTCCAACAGACAGCGCCAGTCTTCGAGGTGTCTATGTAAACAATGTCTATGATGGCCAGTAACAAGCTAACGTTTGTTGTTTGCTAGGGCTCCTTACCAAACTTCCGGGTCACCTAAACCCGACCAATTAAATATTAAAATCAAATTATGTCCTGCTGCCCGTTTTGGTTTTCTCTGCTTGATGCATGCCAATGATTTGACCCTTCTCAAACAGACTGACATCTTTTCCGTGACCACAGGATGGGTCTTTTGACAAGGTTGTTTAAGAAATGAGTAGAAACACATTGCACCAGTTTTGGTTAAAAAATTTGTTGCTAGCTGAAACATAATCACCCATGCAGTAATTATCCAATAGGAGACTCATACCTATTTGCTTAGTTAGACCCAGGTGAAGACTACTCGTCCTAGCTGCACATCCACGTCCTGCGTTCGCTCGTGTGCTCTGCAACACAATAACAGGGACTAAGGAGCTGCCCAAGCGTCCGCAAAAATGGGCTGATATGCCCCAAAAGATAATGGTTACTTTCCTTTAGTTGAACGATTGTGACTGTTGATTAGAAGACCAAGCCACCTCGCTGCAGGGTTGATAGATCGACCGGGTTTGGTGGAACCGAGCCAAGGGATGGATCGTCTCAATTTCTCCAGCACACATGGTCTTGATTGTCCAGCTTAAGAGGGCATGAAAAGCATATTCCCAGTCAATTGGAGTTTGACAGTTTAGTTCAAGGAGAAGGGGCAGTTAACAGCAGGTGCTAATGATGAGTTTAGTGAAACAAAACATGCTCAATCCAAAACAACAAATGTGGAAAAGACCCAAAATACAAATAAGAAATATACAATCCAAACACCACACACTAAAAAGCTAATCCAAACAAAATCATCAAAAAAAACACTGCAATGTCTGTGACATACACACCAAATTTGCATTCTAAACTTTTTCAGATTTATCTCCTTTAATAGCACGTTTTTATGGACAGTGTATATTATAAAATATTTTTACCTTTAAATAATATAACCAAACAGTTAAAAAGCACCTCCTGCAGAACAGTGCATCTACATGTGCTCATACTGCATAATATATATATATATATATATATATATATATATATATATATGACATTGCATAGTATAAACAAGCTAGACTTATTTATTGTACCCTATATGTGTTTGGTAATAAGTTAGATTATCATACATTATGGATTTTTTTGGAATTATAGATCATACATCATACAGAGGGCAAAATTATTTTGGTCTCACATCTGTCTTTCCAGTGATAACTAACCACTTTAACAGGTTTTCTTTTTCTACCCTAAAACATTGAAAAGTATATCACAGTACAGTCGCTGTTGATAAGAAGGCATTATATGTATTTATATGTTATTATTACTGTTATTTTAATTAGTTAAGCATTTTTTTTTTTAATTTTGTTTTAATCAACTCACCAGCTGTTAATGTTGGGTATTGCTGGGACATGAAGGCAGACTGACCTTTAGAGAATTTACTGCACCTTGTTTTAAACAATAACACCTGCCATGAGAACTCTGTCAAAGACACCCAGATATTGTCTCAGCCTACATGAACCCCTGACTAATGGGTAATAACGGTTTGAGCCCTAGTGATTTCATTCTGATTTACCCTCACTTTAGGGGCTTATTTTTTCTGCTGCAGTGCTTTCAGCAGTGCTGTGATGTAGTGTGAAGAAAAATTGGCATGTAACATCATTACCATCCATCCAGACACATTAACCTCATGTTGGTAATTAGACCATCAGCCTCCACTTGTGTCTCATTCTACAAGAACCTGATAATGGGCATTAATGGACGTGGCACTTGGATAATGTTTTGTTGATCTCTTCAACTACTTGTGAAGTACTGTGGGTAAAAGAAGATGCTGATGAAGAGTAGAAGCTACAGTCAGCACAAACTTTACCTTAAAATAGAGGTGGTGAATTTGGTTTACTTTATGGACTCAGGTTAATCTCAGTCACTCACAAAAGTGAGCAGGTTAACTTGAGTCAGTTGACCCGGTCACACAGCAGCCTTGCTGACAACTTCCCCTCTCCCCACCAAAAAACGACTATGGTTGTGGATGTTTAGGCTCCACATTTTCATTATTTATAGATATTTATTTTACAATTATATGATACCCCCTTAGGTGGTACATTCCTAAAATAATATGTATGGTTGTCTAAGGCAAGCTTCTCCCCCAGGCCTGGCTTCAGGAGGGTATCTCAGTTTCCCATTTCCAAGCAAGATTTTCTGATGTAAAAGCTGAAGACTTATTAGGGCCTTGTCAACAGTAATGAGGGTGTTGCTTCGATTGGTCTTGGTAAAGAAGGAATTGAGTCGAAAGGCAAAACTCTTGATTTACTGTTCTATCTATGTTCTAACCCTCACCAATGGTCATGAGGTTTAGATCATAACAGAAAGAATGAGGTTCCGAATACAAGTGGCTGAAATGAGCTTCCTTTGTTGGGTGGCTGTGAGAAAACCCAGAATTCACTAGAGGGACAATGCATCGCCTCTGGCCTGGGAACGCTTTGGGATTCCCTAGGTGGAGCTGGAGAGGGTTGCTGAGGAAAGGGATGTCTGGGTTTCCCTCCTAGACCTGTTGCCTCCATGACCCAACCACAAACAACCACAAACAAGTGGTAGAAGATGGCTGGATATATACATATGTGTGTATGTATGTGTATATATATATATCCTGCAGGAATAATTACCTGGCCAAAGGAGGAAATGAAGACCACAGATGTTAAGACTCGGAAGCTACTAACCATGCATGGAGGGTTCCACCCCAAATCCAGCATCCTGAGACTGTACACAAGCCGCAAGGACGGAGGCAGAGGACTAGTGAGTGTGAGAGCCACTGTCCAGGATGAAACATCCAAGATCCATAAATACATCAAGGACAAGGCCTCAACAGACAATG
>NC_051445.1:28880307-28881887 GCF_001649575.2 Kryptolebias marmoratus
TTTGATGGACACTTGTGCAAGTGGTTTGCAGTTGGTTTCAAGGGTGGTTTTCCACAGCCCCATCGAGTTTGCAATGAAGGCTCTTAGAGTCCTGTTGATGTTGTGGTGCCTGTGGTCATCGTGGCCCTAGGGGCAGTCACCCCCAAACTAGAGCAGTGGCTACAACAGATCCCAGGAACAACATCAGACATCTCAGTCCAGAAATGTGCAGTTCTAGGCACAGCCAAGATACTGCGCAGAACCCTCAAGCTCCCAGGCCTCTGGTAGAGGACCCGAGCTCAGAGGATGAAACAAAGACCACCCGCAGAGGGTGAGAAGGGAATTTTTTTTTTATATGTAGTAGTGTATAAATATAACACTATAAACTATTGCTACTCTCCCATAAAGCTTAGACTGGTGAAGAACCACGGTAACAATTGTTTTTATGCACAGTCTCTCCCATATCACCTGTTGAAGCTTGTAACTCCTTCAGAGTGATCATATTTGTCATTGTAGTCTTGCTCTGTATTCACCTTCTTGCACTCAGTTTATGAGGCTGGTCTGCTATTGGGTGTCATTGATTTACACACGGATATGTTGTTTACCAACAGGCTTCACACACATCTACAATGTCCTTCATTCTGCTTTGAACTTCCTTTTAGAAATGATCTATGCAAAGAAGAAATTAGATCTTTAAATGTAAAATCTTTTGAAATGTGTTGGAAAATAATATATTACATGTATGCTTTTAGTTAGCTAATAAGAAATTAGTCAAATGGTTTTAACAAATTTTATTCACAAGATTAGTCATTGTCATCACAAAACACACACCAATGATCATGACACCAGAAATTTGAACTGGGTAGTCTATCTATAATAGTAAATAAAATGTTTTTTCTGCATTTTTATTCTACAGTATTAATATTAATGCAAATCTAACAGAACATCTTTGAATAGAAAAGATAACCTTTGTCTGTCCAGGCACTGAGCTTTTGATTGTGCCAGAACTCGTGCTGGCTTACGATAATTTGATGTCTCGTCACTTTTGATAAAACAAAAGGAAGAGGGACCAAGGCTCTCCTTGCCCTCAGTCCTTGTTGTCGTCTTCCAACCTCATTCTGGCCCGTGTTCCTTTTGCCTTCCCCATTCAGATTTGTTTTACCTCAATGCCTGGGCTAAAACCTGGTTGATATGTGTGGCAAAACATTAATAGTTCAGAGAAACGTGTTTATCATTGGTAAAATCAAAGACTGTGAAAGAGAAGAGCATGATGGCTTTGAAAGGTTTTGTGTACAGAACCTGTCCAACCACTGGCCAGTGAAAAGTGGGTTTGGGGTACCCCCATAAATTGATATGCCAACTCAAATTCATGAAATTTTCTGCTAATGACCCGACCTAATGATATAGCTTTCGGGGTCAACATGTCCTCTGTGGTGATTTGGCTTTTTTCTAGGTTTTGTTTTTGTTTTATTTTGATTTTAGTTCTTTGGTTTTTGTTTTGTTTGGTTGTACTTTTCGTTTTTGTCTCATGTTCATGTTCATTTTCACTCTCCCCCAGTCATTCACTTCTCTGTCAGACACGCCCATCTTCACCTGTCCCT
>NC_051445.1:28882000-28896780 GCF_001649575.2 Kryptolebias marmoratus
CGCTGGTCCATTGTCTAAGGTTTGTCTATTGTTTGATGTTTGTTTGTTGCTGCCTCGCTCCAGGTTTCATGTTTTCTGAGTTCCTGTTCCGGTTGTGCTTTTGGATTTGGTTTTTGTTTGTTTGCTGCCTCGTCAGCTTTTGTTTTTGTTTGTTTCTTTGTTTAATAAATTAGTTTTTCTTTAAAGTCTGCAATTTGGGTTCGTCTCCGTCATCCACAATCCTGACAGAATGGACCAGCCAAACCAGAACCCAGCAGACTCAGTTTTTTTTGCTTTTTCTGACCTCTCTGAGGAGGATTTTCTTTTTCTCCAGCTCGCTGTGGAGAATTACTGCGAGGCGGAGGCAATGTCTCAGGACATTCAGGCCCGTTTTTGGGCTGCCCGTGCCCTCCTGAAGGAGGCTCTCCGTCATCCCGGGCTGGAATCGCCCCCGGGGATGGGGGAAATCCTTAGGAATTTCCCACGTCGGGAGGCTCTCGCCTTCTTGGCCCACGTCAGCCCGGCTCTCGCCTGCTTGGCCCACGTCAGCCCGGCTCCCGCCTGCTTGGTCCACGTCAGTTTGGCGCTCACCTGTTCCGCCGAGGACTGCGCCCGGGCCGCCCGCCTGAACTCTTGCTCCGCCGAGGACGGCGCCCGGGCCGCACTCCTGAACTCTTGCTCCGCCGAGGACGGCGTCCGGGCTGCCCTCCCGAACTCTTGCTCCGCCGAGGACGGCGCCCGGGTCGCCCTCCCGAACTCTTGCTCCGCCGAGGACGGTGCCCGGGTCGCCCTCCCGAACTCTTGCTCCGCCGAGGACGGCATCCGGGCCGCTCTCCAGAACTCTGGCTCCGCCGGGGACGGCGTCCGGGCCGCTCTCCAGAACTCTGGTTCCGCCGGGGACGGCGTCCGGGCCGCCCTCCTGAACTTCTCCTATTACGGTGGTTTATTTTTTGAGTTTTGTGCATTTTCCCCAGTCTTTCTGGTCGGTTTTTTGTTAAATACTCGTTGTTTGTTTTTTAGTTGTTTTTTCTTTTTGCCCACCGTCCTGTGTTTTGTTTTTACCCCCTGATGCTTTTGACTCAAGAGCAGTAATTTTTATGAGATTATGATTTTATTATGAGATAGCTGACTTTAGCTAACTTGTGCTATTAGCACTTGTTCTCTGAGCTATGTTGATAATACTGTTTGTCTTTAACATGTATGCTATTTTTGTCATGCTATTTATATCTGGTCCTTCAAGCGAATCCAATAGTAATGTGCCACTTGTTTGCTCAAGATTGCTGGCGAGTTAGGGTCCCATTCAGAAAGCAGGTTCTGTACCTGAACTCAGAGAGCTACTCTCTGTCTCCCCATTATAATGCTGAAATGGATCCAGTTCCATCAGACCTGCATCAAGGACTCAGTTGACATCGCCGTGGACCACCAGCAGTATGTACTGTATACAGTAAAAAACAATGTGTCTGATGCAGCATCATGTGATCTATTCCACCCTCACTCGCCTGGAGAGCTGGGACTTTTAAGTCAAATTACTCTTTTAGAATTTTAGTTCTGCTTTTAACGCTATCATTCCGCAAAAACAAATTGTTGACAAACTGCTGCCATTGGGGTTGAAATTGTTGCTGTGCACATGGCTCCTGGCCCTCTTGATAGGAAGGTCACAATATGTAAGCATCCACAATGTCTCGTCCACTGCCATCATACTTAACATCTGTTCACCACAGGGGTGTATCTTGAGCCCCTCCTGTACTACTCACATATCATTGCTTTAAAAGGCACCTGGGTGATCAAATTGTGAAGTTTGTGAATGACACAGTTATTTTTGGCTTAATTTCAAAAAGTGATGAACCTATGTACAGGAGGGAGGTTGGGGTCCTTATCGATTGGTGCCAGGCAATTACCTTGTGCATCAGTGTGGCAAAAACAAGAGATGGTGTTGAAACTCAGGACCAGGGCACACACTCTTCCTCCCATTTTCACTGGAGTAGAAACTGTGGAGCTGGTGACCACAATTAAATACTTAGGTCTGCACCTGACTGGTAACCTCACAGCCAGCAGCATTGTAAAAACAACTCACCAAAGTCTGTATATTATGCTGGTTTTTAAAGGTTGATTAGCTCTGGTGGCCTTTTTTTGGGTGGGCTGACTCCAATCGATAATCAGTCAATGTCACATTTTGGTATTCCTTCTTTAAGCAACAGTGCTTTTACAGTTTAGCCATACTATTTTGTTTGATTTAGGAAAGCATGATTTTGGTTATAATAATACTTGTGACATGTTTTAGTTCTTGCACCACAACCTATCTCTACTAAATCCCATAATAGTAAGAAGACATACAAACATTTGTCTTGAATTCTATCTAATTGGTTGTGTATCAACATGAGTAATTTTTGGTTTAATAACTGATTAAAAATATATATATATTCAAATGAGGTCCATTACAAAATATTTTAAATGTGGTGGGCATAAGATTGTAACTGAATTCAAACAAAAGCTTTTCTTTTATGTAGCCTTTTCTTAAACGCCTAATAGACATATGATTTGTGAAAATGTGTAAAAACTATTCCTAATGAAAGCCACTTATTTATGTTGCTGAGATAATGAAATGCAGTTGCATAGGGGCAACATGTTCCTTTGATTCTCCGTGACAATGAGAAACAGCTGTTTATTCTGCATGGGAACATATGCCCATGGTGATGTGTTTTATTTTGTGCTTGCTGCAGGCAGGTGTGTGTCTGTTGTCTGCAAGATTTATTAACTGTAAGAGATTTTACTGCTGCTACTGCTTGCTACAGACACGTTAAAACTACAATATGCTTGAAACATGCAGTTTTAGTTATAAAAGTTAACGAAAAAACATTTTTTGTAAGATAAGCACATATTGCCAATGATTAATTGCTTGTTCTATTTAATATTTAGTGATAATTTCATTACAAAATTGAACTGTAATTGAACTATAATTAAAAATTTTAACAATGAACCTGTCTCTGTTTATTAGACTAATGTGATCAAGTGCAATATTTCACCCATGTGTCTGTGAAAGTGAAAGATATGGGGCAATTATGACACAGCCACAAGCCGGTAAAGGTCAGTTTCTAATAAAAACAGAACTAAAAGCATCACATGGTCAGTATCTTTATGCAAAATGAAAAGATTCCCAAAGGGCTATTTGCATCAGCTAATTTACTGGCTGTTGTTATGCATTCCCTGGATTGAGTAGGTGTTTTTTTTTTTTTTTATCTGTTACTCAAAAAAAACAGAGGAGAACTCAACAGAGCATGGCAGACAAACAGATAAGAAATGTTTGAGAAATTAAGTAGGCAGGAGCTGATGGGGTGAGTTCAGACAGCTGACTTAATAGCAACAGGAACAGGTGTAAATGGGTGGGACGGGACTGAGGAGCAGAAGCTGACTGAGGAAAAGTGCTGTGTAATTACAGGATCCACAAGGACCTCTGCCCCTGCTTTTCAATGTGGGGTGGATCATTCTGCTCGTACTGCACCACAAGAGGCCAGTGCAGGCCCCACCTTCCCAGCTGAGCTTCAACTTGACCAGAATGGCTGCCAGCAACTGTAGCATTCTTATACAGTCCAGCTTGGTCTGCCAGCAGCCAAGTTTCTCCTCCCTTTCCAGAAAAAATTCAGCTTGTAAATGAATCTTTTTTTGGCCAGACGACACCAGGGACAAGTTGACAACTCTTGATTCCCTTCAAGAGAGAGAACATAGTTTTAGCCTGGAGGCTCATTTTGCAAGAACAAGAAGCAACCAGATCTTTCCGTCCATCCATCCATCCATCCATCCATCCATTTTCTATACCCGCTTCACCTTTCCAGGTCGCAGGGAGTTGGTGCCTATCTCCAGCAAAACAGACCAGTACATGAATATTGGATATTCACTGCACCCTGAGCATTGCCAACTCTCTGTCCACAAACCAACCTGAGTGAGAAAGAAACCATTCTTTCAGGTATGCAGTATCAAAGACAAACTGGACATTATCATAGCAATAGCATTAGACACATGGCTAAAGGCTGCTTGCTACCACCCTCTCAAGAAGCAAGAAATTTGTTTTCTCTCCTTGGGCTACAAGGGAAAAAAATATCTTTTTCTTTTTTCATGCAATCTTAGTATTGTGGAATTTTCTTTAACAAAGAGGACAACAAAGAGTTTTGTCTTAGGATAATTTATTTAAGCTATATAGCTGAGAATCACTGAGCTGAGGTGAGTCAGCAGAGTGCGTCTGAAGCATTACAGATAGCTCCCCCTTCTTATACCATTTGTTGGATGAGGAGGGGTCAGGGGGGAACAGAAGGGTTAAGATAAACTGATCAAGAGGAGGTAACAAAGCATGAGATAACAATAGACTTCCTGGCCCCCTGTACCCCGAGGCCCTTTAAAGATAAGAAAGGTATTCTAAACTAAACTAAATCACGGTCACTTGAATGCTCTGTGTTTTCCCACAGTTCACAAGGGGGTCAAATGTAGTATTTTCCATTACACTTACGAAGCATTTGCAGCTTGTTCTTGACATCATCTGAGGAGAACTGTTTTCTCTGTGGAGTCTGAGTACTATTGTGTGATTGGTCAGAAATCTGAAGTAGGTGAGCACATTTAAAGCAGAAATGTCTACATTCCTGTGTTTCTGCTGGTGCAAAAGTTTGTACAATGAATAGTTTTGAGGATCAGCTGCACGAGACAGATAGTAAATATGAAAATCTACATAACATGTCTTTAAAAAAGGCATATAAAGATATGGAAATTGTTTATTTGCAGAAAAAGGAAGCCCAAAGATTGTGCCCAGAGGAAAGCATTTGTCATAAAATATGACATTATTTTCATGACAAATTCGCAAAAGCCAAATGACGTATTCAGACAAAAGATTAGGGATGCTGGTTGGAGGCAAACATTTCTGCAGTGGAGGAGGTCATATGAGGACTCCCCAGGATTTTTGCACTTAAGTTGCTCGTGAAGTATAAAATGTCCTGGCCAAGACAAACTTTTTTTCTTGTTCTTGACAGCTCAAGAAAACAAATAAATAAAATAACATATGAATTACAAAGGTTCTTTCACAAGTCACCTCTGGCCGAAGAAGAGAGAATGAAAGAGATGAAAGAGATAATTATTTATTAGCAAAAAAACCGAACAGAAATGGGTCGAGGTCCGGTCCGGGAGCCGGGCTGCTGAGTGTTCAGCGCGCTGGAGAAAACAACAACGGAGATGGTGAGTTTGCGGTCGTCGGAAAAAAGGAAACTTAACTTATGAACGGCGAGTAGGGAGAGCTTACTTGGTCGGAGTTAGTTTTGGAACGGGGGGTGGGGGGGGAGTAGGCGTTGATCCAGGGTCTCCTTTGGTTCCGGGTAGTCCCTCCAGTGGTCAGGGGTGCGCAAGGGTTCTTCGGTGTGCCGGAGGAAGCTCGGATGGAGGGCTGCAGGAGGGCGGACAGGTTGGCAGCGGCTTGGAAGCGTCTGGGAAGCAGACGGACTGCCGATCGGACTAGAGCTGGAGATCGGAGTTCTACTCTCACCGGTGGGTGTGGGGGCTCGGGCATACGTGGGGTAAAGCCCACGGCGTCACGAGGAAACAGCGAGAACCCGGTCAGGTTCTACGGAGATCACCTGAGGGGAACAGAAGCCACAGGGAAACAAATTACTCTCGGGTCACAAGGAGGCGAGAAACAATGCAGGTACTCTGAGCAGGCTCGGAGGGGCTGTGAGATACCATCACTGGCAACACTCTGGCGTCGAGGTACTGGCAGTCCGCTTCTCTTAAGCTGCCGGTAACGAGGTGATTGTCCACTGGTGTGGGGATGACGTCAGCTCAGACGCCCTCCTGCCAGCCAACTACAGGACTCCCCCTAGTGGAGAAAAAACCCCAAACAACCCCAGGACCTAACACTATGTGAGACCATAGCATACATTATTTTGAATAAAAACACTATTGTTAAGCTTTATTTTTTTTCTCTGATAAGAGTTAGGAGAAATGTATTATCTGCCTCTGTTTGAGCTTCCCTGTTAAATTCAATAAAATATAATTGCGGGCCCTCTTGAGGACTCTCTGCTGGTAAATGTTCTGCAGGGATGGAAGACTTCTGGGCTGCTCTGATCACCCTCTGTAGGCTCTTGCAGTCTTCTTGGGAGCTGCTGCTATGACGTTGTTGGTAAGGGCCGTCTCAATGTAACATATAAATGAAAATCTTGTTTCTGAACTACAAAGCTCTGTCCATCCTAAATTAAAAATCTTATTGTTCCATATTTTCCTAACAAAGTACTTCACTCTCAGACTGCAGGTTTTCCTGTGGTTCCTAGAGTTTCTAAAAGCAGAATAGGAGGCAGAACTGTCAGGCTCCTTTTTTGTGGAACCAACTTCTAATTTCTGTCTGTGATGCTCACACCCTGTCTACTTCTAAGACTAGACTTAAGACTTTTGGAGAAATCTTTCTGTGTTTGTCTGTGTCTCTTTCCTGTCCTCTCAAACCCCAGACTGTCGAAGCAGATTTCAGCCAACCCTGAGTCTTCTTCTGCTAGAGGTTTCTTAGGCCCTGTTTATATTAGAATGATTGCTAGAAATGTTAGCGTTTTTTCACTGTTTATTGATGTGAATCAACAAGAAGAAAACATTTTTACATGGACATCTCTATGCTCATTGAATCTGCTGTTCTTTTCATGCCAGGCAGGGTTGCCAGATACAAAATAATCCACTGGCAGACTGTTGCTTTAAAATGATTGTATTTTAACTCAAACTATCATATGTGCTCAGTGAGGTGTGCTTTCTTGAAGGGGAAGGTTGTAAGATTAGTTGTGTGTTGGGATTGGCAAATATGTGAACAGAAAAGGAGGGGGACTTGACCCTAAAGGTATGTTTTAAAAAGGGTAATTATCATTTATCTGCCAACACTGATGCCAAAATTTTGACAACATGTATGCGGATTGGAGCATATTATATTCAAAATGGTGAATTTACAGATGTTTGTTTGGACCTACAGTGAGGTTGGGTTGCATGTTAATAAGGATGAATAGCATAAACAGCACTCTGCTATCTGCTATTATTACTGTTGCTGTGCATGCTCAGAACAGATATTGGCTGCAGTTGTCTGTGGTGTGCATGTGCAATTTCACACATTGCAGCTTCCTTTGAAATGCAAATGAGTTTTAGAATATCACCACTCTGAGACCTGGGGTCAGAAAGCTACGATTTCAGAAAAAATGAGAGGTATTGTTGAGTAAACAAACAGCTGAACTACAGCAGAAAAGTTACTACTTCACTGAAAAACAGTCAAGTAAACGGTCCCTTAGCATTAAAATTAGATTTTTTTGTTTTGTTTTGTTTTTTAACTGTTTCAGGGTTTACAATGAAGTGACGGTTTCTTTAAATGATTAATCCGTACTAATTGGCATTTCATAATGTACTTTATGTGAATGTACTACATTATAAGTATTATTTCTTTTGTCCTGTTATAACATATCAGGCATACCATGTAGAGGAGATGGCTACCTACATGTGCCAAAACAGATTTGCTATACAATAAAGATATCTCAAGATGAGAATCCTAATTGCATGATTTACTTTATTCAATAAATTCTGATTCTGAATCTAGCATCAGAGTGGGCAGGCCACATTGTTTGTAATAGCAACCTGCTTGTCAATTATCAAGACTTTTTTTGAATTGGTGGTGTGTTTGTGTGTTTGGGGGGGCACTGCACAAATTAATTAATTTACATTATTCGCACAAACAGCTTTTAACTGCAGTAACACAGTAGCCATTCTTGTAAATCTCCACTTAATCTAAATAAAATTATTTGCCATTGCCAGGACAATGTGATTTGATTTAGTTTTTGTGAGGATCTGGGGTTGGCTCCGCCTTCTGGGCAGTGCCACTAATCATTCCTCCACAGGTGTTCCAGTTTCCACTGATGAGATCAGCTGGTACTTAAGCAGCAGGCTAGGATCAGATCTTCGCTGGAGCATCAAACCTTCTGGGTTTTGCCACGCCACGACTACGGGTCGGAAGAACCACTTACCTGGATATTCACGGATACCTACCTCGCTGCTACCTGGCTCCTCTTTGGAAACCACTGGAACCTTCTCGCTCCTCCTCGATGCCGCAATCTCCCGCTAGGACCTGTAAGCAAACAAAGAGACATTGTAACCTTCGCAACCACCTTGGAAATCAGAACTGTACCCGAGACTCACCCAGTTCTCCTTCTCTTGCAGACTCCTTCTGGAAACGATCCTTGTACATAGTCGCACCTGTAAATAAACGCACTTACCTTTATCCGCGTCTTCGTGTGTGGTTTTTATTTCGCTCTCTGGACAAAAACCCTTGGGCTTATGACAGTTTTTTGTTTTTTTTTTCCTTTTTTTTTAGTTACCTTCAGAGTCCACAGCCAACATACTAACTTTTTAACAGGCACGTTTTAAAGAACATCAAGTTAACATGAACAAAATCAGGGTTGTTTTGTTTTTACTGCACAGGTACCAGCAGAATCATTTGCCTGTTATCAGGGAGTAGCACAAATGCTCAAAAGCTAATTTACAGTCCTTTTCCTGTGGAGAACCTGCTGTGAGAGCTTACATGTTTGGACCACCACTCTGATGGACAGGCTTCGGTACTGATGGTGGGTTCTGCTTTGTATCGACGCACACTGTTCTCAACTGAGACTTCCTCCTGTTCAGAATGAGAGTCTGATGAAGCAGCCAGTAGGGCTAACTTTTTCTGTGGTAGCTCAGATGTTGTTGCTTTCACAGGTTTATCTCCAGCAACCTGTTCCTTAAGTAAGTTGGTAATGGAGTCCCAAACTTTAGCCCTCTCAGATCTAGGTATACACTCCTTGAATCTGGGGTCCAGTGCAGTGGCAATTTTTAGATATTCAATGTTTGTATTGTCCTTATGTGTCTCCAGCTCTGTTCTGAATGTGGACTTGAATTTAACCACATAGGCAGGATCATCATCTGATCACCCGAGACAAATGACAAAATACAGGCAACAGAGCATGAAACATACATTTTTCCTCCCAGAAGTTCTGTAACATATCTGCAACAACAACAAAAATCTAATTAGAATGCAGTGCATTCAATTACTTGCATACATCCAAAAAAATGGTCTCTACATGTTCTGCAATATTTACCCACAAATACAATTTATCTCTCAAACACACACAGACAGGACAGTGATTAATAAATAATGTTAAATATACCTGCAAGGTTCCATTAAAGTTTACAACTTTTGCAGTTTATCCAGTTCAGCTTTAGTTTGCATTGTAATCTTGGTGTTGTTTGGTAAGGACATCCCTGAGAGGCTGCTCATTTCTGCGGATTATTTTTATCATGTTCAGAGTTGAGTTCCATCTCGTTGGAATATCTTGGAGAAGCGACTCTTTTTTTTTGCCCATGTTCAGTTTGTTGCTGTTCTAATTCTGCAGCATTTGCTGGACTGTGTTTAAAGTGCCCCACAACTTTTCTGCATTTGGCCAGCACATTGTCAAACACATTGTTCTGCAGAGATACTGTGACAGAACGCTGGAGAATGTGAGCGGCGCAGGGGATGTGTCCAAAAGGCAGGTATCTTGCAGCAGTGATCATATTTCTTGCACTTTCTGTGAAAAGTGTGCTGACTTTATTTACAATGTCCCACTGCTGTGCAACATGAATAAAATGTTCTGCACAAGTTTCAGCAAAATGTCTCTCTTCTGTTCTTATTACAGTCAGAGCATGTGAACGCATCTCCCACTGTTCATCAAAATAATGCACTGTAACTTCAAAATAATTATGGTTACCCAGTGACATCCAGTAGTCTCCAGAGAGAGCAACAGCTGGTGCACATTGTAATACCATTGCTTTCGTAGTGCTCTCCTTTTGGTACAACTCATGTATCCTTCTTGTATTGGTGTGTCTTGACAGAGCCTCATACGTGCCGTTGTTTGTAGCAATCCTCATAACATTTCTTAGCCCGACATCTTCAACAATATTAATTGGCCTGCAGTTTGTAGCTATACACTCTCCTAAAGCGTTTGTTAGCTTGTCCTGCTTTTGTTTATCGATTCTTCTCCCACAAGCTGCATCCAACGTAGTATGTCAAAGCTTTCTGCTACTGTTTGTTTGTGTGGCTAGTTTGCTAGCATCAACAGCGTGTAATGCATTTAAGTGATATTTCAGACTTGAAGTACTTCGGTGATAAGAAAGCTCATTTTTGCAGTGCTTACAAATAACTTTACTTCTATCAAAGCTGCCATCTGGAACAGTTTTAAAATGAAAATGTTCATGTAAAAGTTCTGTATCTTTCTCCATTTTTTGTGCCTGCTATTTTTTTGTTTTTTTTCTCTTCCGGATCATGTGTGCAGCTGTATAAGCCC
This sequence comes from Kryptolebias marmoratus, assembly GCF_001649575.2. Classification (NCBI taxonomy): domain Eukaryota; kingdom Metazoa; phylum Chordata; class Actinopteri; order Cyprinodontiformes; family Rivulidae; genus Kryptolebias; species Kryptolebias marmoratus. Next base: position 28,892,323 of record NC_051445.1, read on the forward strand.
CACTTTATGGGATGCATAAAGTCACCCAGCACTGATCAACATCCTACCCCTCCATTGACAGCTTTTTTAATTCTCACATAAATAGAGCACAGAGTTTAAGAATAATGATACATTTTTTTAAGTGTTAATACGCGATAAAAAAAAGTGTCTGCGTTAATTTATTAAAGCGTTAACGTGATAATAACGCGGACCTCAGTATTTTTCTGTTGTGTATATTAGAAAAAAATGTATCAAAACAAGGCTTTTGAATGGCGTGGTTTTCTGCGTAGCTCCACCAGTTTACTGTAGGAAGCGCTGCAATTGTGTGCAGCTGCTCCTTAATATCTATGAAGAAGAGCGCAGCTTTGCGTACCTTACTGCTAAAATAAAGACCAGAAGAAGAAGAGTGCCACTTACGGTGAAACACAACCGAGGTAACTTGCTAAAAATATTCTCCTACAATTCCACGAAGCTGAAGTTAGTTTCCGATTGCAGCTTCCAACTCGGAAAATGGCTAAAGGGCGATCCCACCTACTTTTTCACTACCGTCAGCATCTTTAATCTACTCAAGTTAAAAAACTACAACACCTAGACCAAATTATTCTGCACTAATTGCAGAACATTTAAAACCAAGTGTGTGATCTGTGAAACCTTAATCTAATTTGTGAAATCTGAATAAAGGGGGATTTTAGCCCTTTTTTTTTTTTTACGTCCGGATCACACTACAACTGGTCCAGCTCCAAAACTACAACATCTCACTGGTATTTGATAAAAAGGTGAAATCTATGCTAAAATCTTGTGTTTTGAATCAACATTCATGTAAACTAATTCATGTCATTTCAGTGGGTCATCATGGTTATGCCCTGAGTCCTCTGTTGCTTTAGATGACATCAGGCCCCATGAATTTACAAACACATACAAATATATGTCATATACACATTCAAGTCACTTGTTTTAAATAAATGCTTCTATTTGAATTAGGTTTTGGTCTTCATTGTAACTGATGTGCAGGGGGATAATGAGTGGTTAACCTCGGTATTTTTTAAAGTCTGGCTATGGCCCTGCGTACACACAGAATTCAAATGAACTGACTGTACATGGATTTAAATTTTGATCTGTTTTGCACTGAATTGGATTTATGATTTGAACATTATTTTGTCTTTTGTATAGTGCCCTGAGATGATCTTTTTTGTGAATTGGTATTGTATGAATGAACTCAGTTCAACTGAATTGATTGTTTTTCGCAGCAGGTCTTTTAAATATGAGACAATTCGATATTGGCTGATAGGGTGACACAAGAGAACTTGATTTATTTTCAATTTAGGAATCACCAGAATTAAAAAAAAATAAATAAAAAAAAAATCAACAATTTTAATGTAGGCTTATAACTTATAAAAACGAACTCAGTCTTCTGCCTATAAATGTGTTGTGTTTTTGAATTATTTATTCTGTTTTATGTTAGACTGCCAGCTGTAAACCTAACTACCCCATTAGAAAAATAAAGATCCTATGAACATAGCTCAGTTCAGTGAGTTTAGTTTTCAGATAATTATTTTGTTTGTCATTATAATAATGATGTTTCATGTACACATAATTTGATTTTAACAGATAAAAACATGTTAAATTACCTCTATTGTTAGTGATAGGAATGTCCAAAAAAATACTGGCCCAACTATGATGTAAAAAATTATCTTTGGGGGCATATTAAGAATGCAGTGAATTTCCCATTATTTGTCATAGATTGTAGAGGTCTTTGGGATTGCACAAATACTTACACAATAAGGTTGTGGTGGTTTATTATTATGATGACAGCATGTCTGTGTCCTGTGTGGAGAGTAATAGCAGTCCATCCATGGTATAGGACTTGGTGAGAATTTTAAGCAGGACTTTTAATGGTGACCTCATGCCTAACCTATGACCTTATCACACCCACATTGCTCTAGTAGTGCCCTAAGTAAATTATTTCAGTGCCAAAAGGATTGCTCCATACGCTCCCTACATGGCCGCAACAACCAATTCCTGCTCTCCAGACTGAGAGAATATTCCACCATTCTCTATCCTTTTAATTGAAGGCACACTCACATTCACACATTGAAGGCATGGAATAATAGTTTGTCTGACAATTTTTGTCTTTGGAAGATCTTCACATTTTTGGGTTTTGATAACAGGATTTCTGCTGTTTGGATTAAGCAGTTACCTGACTTATCGTCAAATTCGTTTAATGGGTTCGGTGGTCAACAATCAAACTGTGTGGTTACGGGAGCTGAATCGCAAAATTGGACTGAATTGCGGTTCAGGAACTCATAATATGGGTTACATCTTGAGGAAGTTGCTCGCTCGAATCAGGAGGAATGGTCCTAGATTTTTGGCTGTTTGGATTCGCCATTGAGAAGTATCAGCAAGACTTTTAAGACAGACAAAAACATAATGTCTGCCTGAACCAAAACAATTACTCTTTGTGAATATTGGCTCCCCTAGGCTGACCTTGGTCAGCCATCTTGAAATTTCTCCTCGGAACTATATAAACAAGATGCTCTGCTCCCTCTGCCTAAGGACATCTGTGCATCTGCTCTGGGCAGGCTGATAAACATTCCATCACATTATCAAAGACAATGGCCTCTGTGACATGATTCATGGACCTCTCTACAAACACACACACACACACACACACACACACAGACACACACATACACACACTTTTCACTGAGTCATCTCTATCACTTTAGATTTAGATTATCCTGTATTCCATTTAGAATATACATGATTAATGTGTTTTTCTTTTTTTGTGTTTCATTATTGATTTGCTGTATTGAATTCTGTTTTTTTATTTCTGTTGTAAAGCACTTTGGATTGCCCTGTTGCTGAAAAGTGCTATGTAAATAAATCTCACTTCACTTCACTTCACACTTGTGAATACATTTTAAGGCAACTTCAAACAGACTGCTTCTTTGTGTGGCATCATGATAAAATAAAAATAAATCAGTGAAGATGTAAGGAAGGAAACTATTGACCTCCACAACTCTGGTTCATCCTTGGGTACTATTTCCAGATGCCAGAAGGTGCCTCATTCATCTATTCAAACAATTATACACTAGTAAACACCATGGGAATGTCCTGCCATCATATCACAGGAACAATGCGGGTTCTGTAAAATCAAGTTGAAACTCCAAAACAAAAATAAGATAAGATGCTGCTGAAGCTGGTGAGAGAGTCATTATCTACAGTGAAACAAGTCCTGTACCAACATGAACTGAAAGTTCACACAGTGAAAAATAAGTCATTACTCTGAAAGCAACATAAGTCAGATTACAGTTTGAAAAGACGCACAGGGACAAGACCTTATTTTTTAAAGACATATCTTGTCCTCTGATAAAATTAAAACTGAACTGTTTGGCTGTAATGAGCATTGTTACATTTAAAGGGAAAAGAGAGAGCCTTGTAAGCATGTAAAGTCCCTGTAAAGTACAGTGATAGTAGCATTATGCTGCTGGGGTGTTTTGCTGCTAGAAGGACTGGTGCACTTTATAAAATAGAAGGCATCATGAGGAAAGAACATTATACAGAAATACTGAAGTAATATCTCAAGATAAAACCCAGAAAGTTTAGGCTTGGGTGCAAATGGGTCTTCCAAATGGACAATAACCCTCAGCATACTGCCAAATTGGTTACAATGTTTTAAGAACAACAAAGTCAAGGTTTTGGCGTGCTCATCACAAAGCTCTGATCTCTGTCTCATAGAAAAATTGTTAGCAGAGCTGAAAAAGTGAGCAAGGCAGCCTACAAACCTAACTCAATTAGACCAGTTCTGCCAGAAGAAATGGGACAGTATTCCAATCAATTATTCTAGAAAACCTGTGGAAAGATACCCAAAACATTTAAATGAAATTGTACAGTTTAAAGGCAAATCTGCCAAGCTTCTTGACTAAGAAAATGTATGTAAACTTGTGACTTTGAGGAAAAACAAATTCTCTAAAAAAATTTCTCTCATTATACAGCTATTTAACAAATATAAATTATTTTTGGGAACCTTAACTGACCTAAAACTGGAAAGTTTTATTTTGATTTAATGTCAGACAGCAATAAAAAAATAGTTAACTGTATCTGACATAAACAAGCCAACTGACCAATCAACTATATATACACTCCTGATCAAAATCTTAAGACCAGTCAAAAAATTGCAAGAATTTGCATTTTGCACTATTGGATCTTTAGAAGGTTTTAAGTAGAGCTTCACAATGTTAAAAGAAGAAATCCGCGTAAGAGACAAAAACTTTTGAGCGGGGAATTAATTGAAAACTGCACTTACACTCAAACATGATTTTTTCAGCTGATCAAAAGTTTAAGACCATAGCTCAAAAAAAAACCCAAACCCCCCAAAACAGAAATCAAAGTGTCAAAAAAAAGGACTCAGTGATGAGTAGCTCCACCATTCTTGTTGATGACTTCAAACAATCGTTTAGGCATGCTTGATGCCAGTGT
>NC_051445.1:28896880-28899151 GCF_001649575.2 Kryptolebias marmoratus
AATGGCGATAGACACAAATCCGATTAAAATTTAATAATCAAATGTTAAATAAAGCATAGGAGAATAAATACAATGCCTTCTATTCCACAACATTTAGATTATATGCAGATCTGTTGCTCTTCTTATGATTTAATGCTGTTTAAGTGAAAGCTTGGTTTTGACTAATTCCACAATACCCAACCTCTGGGTGGGGAGTTGGAGTTAATTCCTTATATATATATATATATATATATATATATATATATCAAAGTGGGAACCAAACTGGAACCACCCATGTGGAAGTTATATATATATATATATATATCTGGACAGAAATCTCTGAGGTTGTTCCTGGGATCTGTTGGAGCCACTCTTCCAGTCTGGGGGTCATAGCACAGATGACCACTGGTACCACTGAGGCCTTGACTTTCCACAACTTCTCTATTTCCACTTTCAGCCCTTGGTATTTCTCGAGCTTTTCGTGCTCCTTCTTCCTGATGTTACAATCGCATGAGATTGCTACATCTATCACCACTGCTTTCTTCTGTATCTTATCTATCACCACAATGTCCAGTTGGTTACCCATCACCTGTTTTTCAGTATGTATCTGGTAGTCCCACAGTATCTCAGCCCTGCCATTCTCCACCACCTTAGATGGAGTCTCCCACTTTGACTGTGGGACTTCCAGTCCATACTCAGTACAGATGTTCCAGTACACTATTCCAGCCACTTGGTTATGGCATTCCATGTACGCTTTGCCTGCCTGCATCTTACATCCTGCTAATATGTGCTGGACTGTCTCAGGGGCATCTTTACACAGCCTGCATCTTGGGTCTTGCCTGTATGATAGTCCCCTGGCCTCTGTTGCTCTTATGTTGAGGGCCTGCTCTTGTGCTGCCATGATTAGTGCCCCTGTGCTGTCCCACAGTCCAGCCTTTTCTTGCCACTGGTAGGACTAATATATATATATATATATATATATATTCCTGTGACTGATCAGATGTCGTTTGAGTCTGGGTCTTTAATTACTTTATTTCTGTTTAACTTTGCAGCTCCTTCAGGGTTACCTTTAACCACATTAGTACTTCAGTGTTACCTTAAAAGTACAAGTTGTTTACTGGGAAGTTGTCTATGATAAACTTCCTCTTTCTTCAATCACACATATACACTGTTAGATTATCTTCTGTTTTACTGTCAGTCCACCTACTCGTGTAATTTTTGATGCAGTCCCTCAGACACAGACACTTGCTTAGTTTACACATATCTTCTGACAGACACCCCTCACTGATCTCTACTGTCGGGATTGCTGTGGTGAGCAAGTATGTGCAGATGATGCAGTTTTGTGTGGGAGGGGAAACTAAGACAAACATCTGTTATGTTGCTGTATATTCAGCCGAGCTTTGTAGGTGGCAGTGATGAGAAAACTTGGGAGGAGAATGATACTGAGGTTCAGCGTTCCATCACAACCACACAGAACCATCTATGGGTTTTATGACTTTTATCACACAAATGAGAGTATAGTGAGGGGGTGAGATTTGCTTTATGAAACATAAGAGACTGTCAGTTTTTAGAAAAACAGCCATTACCATTGTCCACAATATGATACTGTCCTTACAACAGAAAAGTGAAGTATTTTTCTCATTTTGCTCAAATGCACAAAGTTATTTAAAATGTCTCCAGGTTCAAAGAGGGAAAAATAAAAAGATGACATACTTTGGATATTACAAATGAGTTTTTAATAAGTGTCTGTGTACACTTGTGAAGACAATTTTATCATACACTAAAATGTAACTGGAAATTTTATGAATAAATGGTAACTACAAACCTGTCTGTCATTACCGGACTGCCAAGTTATAAACATGTAAACAGAAACACACTAAAAATAAGGCTTAAACAAACAGTCGATCTGCAGAAACTAGAAGTCAGATCCTAAAAATTCTTGAACTGTGAGAGGCAGAGGACTGATAATGACACATGTTACTTTTCTACAGTGTTTTATGCAAAAGATATAAGTTAAGAAGAGAAGAATATACAGGTGCTGGTCATAAAATTAGAATATCATGAAAAAGTAGATTGATTTCAGTAATTCCATTTAAAAAGTGAAACTTGTATATTATATTCATACATTACATACAAACCCATATATTTCAAATGTTTATTTCGTTTAATTTTGATGATTACAAATGACAACAAATGAAAATCTCAAATTCATCATATCAGAAAATTAGAATCTTGTGAAAAGGTTCAAAATTGATGGCACCTGGTACCACACTCTAATCAGCTAATTAACTC